>NC_059298.1:137500-162500 GCF_017591435.1 Portunus trituberculatus
TATATATATATATATATATAAATTCTAGTTCCCTGTAATCATCTATAAAATATAAAAAAGAAGATTATAATTTTTTTTTATACTGTATAAATTACCAGGGAGGCAGAATTTACTTTTATTAGGAATGAGTGGATCAAACAGGTTTGATAGGTGTCGGTTGCTAGGACTAAGGTACATTGGAGATGTTTCCACTGTCCAGGATCTCTCTGTCCTAGGAGCTTTTGGAGGGTGTACGCGTCCCTCTCACTCACATTCAGTGTTTGCCTGAAGATGGGATTACGTTGTCCCGAAATGTCATAGCCTTCCTTTTTTAAATTGTGTATATACATACATATATATATATATATATATATATATATATATATATATATATATATATATATATATATATATATATATATATATATATATATATATATATATATATATATATATATATATATATATATATATATATATATATATATATGTATATATATATATATATATATATATATATATATATATATATATATATATATATATATATATATATATATATATATATATATATATATATATATATATATATATATATATATATATATATATATATATATATATATATATATATATATATATATATATATATATATATATATATATATATATATATATATATATATATATATATATATATATATATATATATATATATATATATATATATATATATATATATATATATATATATATATATATATATATATATATATATATATATATATATATATATATATATATATATATATATATATATATATATATATATATATATATATATATATATATATATATATATATATATATATATATATATATATATATATATATATATATATATATATATATATATATATATATATATATATATATATATATATATATATATATATATATATATATACGACATAAATTCATATATTATTTATTTTCTGACAAATACTTCCTTCTATGACACACACACACACACACACACACACACACACACACACACACACACACACACACACACACACACACACACACAATTGAAATAACGCACACTATATTTTTCATTTTCTTTTTAGAAATAAGAGAGGGCAGTAGGTTAGTAGAAGGAGCGTGGTATGGGTACAGGTACGTACCTTGTAAATGACACACGATCCTTCACCTCTAATAAGAGAACACCTCACTTCAAACTTCCTATTATTATATATCTTATCGCGACTCTGAATCAGGTATATAGCTCTACGTCACCTTCGATTTTGTGTCACGACACACCCACGCATCAATTACCGCACACTCACTATCAGATAGCGGACCGGGCAGATACGGAAATCTCTAGGGCACCGGCAACCAATCAAGGTTACAGTGTCTTGGAAACTGTTGGCCTTGACTCTGCCAACACAGCTTCGCACTTAATCAAATAATTAACTTATTTGTTCATTTATTCATTTATCCTTTGTTTCTACCTTTGTATCTACCTGCCTATCGATTTACCCATTTATCTGTGTGTTTATATATCTACCTATCTAGCTATACATCTATTTATCTATTCGTTTACTCATTATACTTTGTGTGTGTGTAGGGGGGGTGATCACGAATAAATTCAACGGAAGTGCCGAACTTTTGATTTAACTATCGCTGACATTATTTTCTTTTACTTTTCTTATGAAGTATTAGCACTACATTAGTGGAAATACAAAAGTTGGATACTCACCGCATTCTTCTGGATATCAGTCTGACTCATGGCTGTCACTGTTGTGGTTTACAGGTCACCTTCTACGGTAACGTGACCACTTGGACACAAGCACCAGACATGTTATCAACAACGCCTTTCGATTTCGGATAGTATTGCTGGTACCACAACAAACAACCAGTTATGAGGTCTGACTAATTTTCACTTTTTTGTCAATACCTTTATTCTATCATAATATCTTTTTTCTATGCAATCTATAAACCTGAAAAAAAACCCGTATTCTATTCTTTTTCTCATTACAAAGGTCACGTATCCTATTTTCTCTTTACGAAGCTCACATGAATCCAACAACACGGTGTATATGGTATAACACTGATATGAAATGTTTCGATGAACGACACATCCGGCGTGTAGTAAACATTTTGTCTATGAACACAGCTGCGTCACTATGATGGACGGGTTAACTATACAGTGAACAGCCGGTGATGACAAGAGAGGCTTAAGACGCAATATAAGCACAGGTTAATATATATATATATATATATATATATATATATATATATATATATATATATATATATATATATATATATATATATATATATATATATATATATACACACACACACACATGATTGGGATGCATGATTCCAAAAGATTACGAGGTGACGTGAACTGATTTACATCTGGATCACAGGATAAAGGTGAGTCACAGTTCATTAGATGCCACAGCCACACAGGTGTGTGCAGTCGTAAGAAGGAACAAGGAATAGAGATTTTTTGGAAAACAAGTGGACTGGTTGGTCACAGCTGGAACCTAACTAGACACTTCGGTAAGGGTGGATTGATGAGACACTTCTCTAAAGGTGGTCCACTAGGGCACAGTGGAACACTTTGACACATGTGAGTTATTAGAGCACAGGAGGATAATTACGAGTAAGACGCAAGTGAACTACTTCAATGAGAGAAGATCAACAGAAAGTAGTGAGCTAATGAGGCACCGTTGGACCTTTGTGGGTCTGGGTAGGCCAGAGCCATGGATGAGGCACCAGAGCACAAGTGCATCACTAAGGTACCAAGGAGTAGCCGTAGTGTAAAAGGCATCAGTGGGGCAAAGGCGAGACACGGGCACAGACGAATCCATGAGACACGTGCAAACCATGAGGCATGGATGGTCAGAGCACGTGTCAGCTATTAGGTAGGAATACTAATGCTCATATGAGATAAGTCTATACGCGCATACAAGTGCAAGTTTCAGGACACAAATTCCAACTGGGTAAGAGTGGGACGCCGAGGCAAGAGTTAATCACAGTAACTGTTGAAGTACAGGGCTCAGTAACTCGGATAGGGGCAGGTCACATCTACACACAGACAAAGCACCTCGACACTAGCTGGGTCAGCTGCACTTCAGCAACTGACTGGCTCTTCACTTCCTCACCACAATGCCCTCCCTCTCCACTCGTCCCCTTCTCTCATGTCCCCCCATCCTGTTGTCTCTCACTTTATTCCCTAACCTTCCAATTTACACGCGTAAGCACGCAAGGCCTCTTACGAACATTGACCTAAATAATGTTAAAAGAACACAGACAGACAGACAGACAGACAGACAGACAGACAGACACACACACACACACACACACACACACACACACACACACACACACACACACACACACACACACACACACACTATATTTAACATCTCTGCATAAAGATCGCTTAGACTATCCTGAAGGTGGAGTGTGAAGATAAGAGGAATGCGGGCAAGGTAAGATGAGATAGAAGGGCAGTCGGTAAGCCATCATGCAGGTGAGGAGGTTAAATGAATAAACAGGACAGTAAGTTAAATAATAAATGCGACCCAGTATTTTATCATAGTAAAAGGGAGTAAATCACACAAGCTATTTAACTCGTGCATAGGTCGGGTATACGCAATCAGTAATGAGAAAAAAATGGCAATGAACCCAGAAGGCACCTGTGATCCTACGTCCCCAAACCAGAATGCAAGATACAGAACAGCGAGGGAGAAAGTGATTGTGGAGTGGTGTTAAAGCTCTCGAAGCGCGGCAGCTACGCATGAAGCCATGAACCTCGCCACTGTTATCAGAGAGAGAATAAAATAAGTAGGTAACTCATGCATTAGTTGAAACACAAGAAGCTATTCAAACAATGCAGCTAAATTCTCCAAATCCAGACACTCTACAAAGACTTGTTTATTTCCTCATCAACTCATCAATTTTCATATTTACTTCCATATTTTATTCTCTCTCTCTCTCTCTCTCTCTCTCTCTCTCTCTCTCTCTCTCTCTCTCTCTCTCTCTCTCTCTCTCTCTCTCTCTCTCTCTCTCTCTCTCTCTCTCTCTATATATATATATATATATATATATATATATATATATATATATATATATATATATATATATATACACACACACACACACACACACACACACACACACACACACACAATGCACCTCCCCACTATTCATAAAGCACACACTAGACCATCATTGACCACATTTGGTTGGCTTAAGCTGGATTAAGCTGGCTAGAGTGGTCAGATGTGCATAAACGGGAGGTGAGGTAGATGTGGGTGTGGGGAGGAAAGGAGGGGAATATGTGATGGATCAACGACCAAGTGGAAGAAATTACCACCTTCCTGTTTCACTCTACCCACAGACGTAGTACACATGATTCCCTCCCCCCGACAATCGTTCCGGTCTTCCTTCTTATATATAAATAAAAAGAAAAAAAAAACTATCCCTAACTAATCTAACCTAACCACTTGTGCACCAGGGAAAAAAATAAATAAAACGGCCGCGCCCTCTCTCTCTCTCTCTCTCTCTCTCTCTCTCTCTCTCTCTCTCTCTCTCTCTCTCTCTCTCTCTCTCTCTCACTCTGTCTAATAAGTAACCTTGCAAACCTCTTACTTTGTCTTCCTATTTCCAGCATCCCAGTGTCTTCCCTGCCAATCTGCGTCCTGTCCTCTCGCAGATAGACGCGCCATAGCACACCGCCCCGCAAGCCCCACACTCATGTTCCCACACCATCAGGTTCAATTAGCTAGAGGTATGGCTGAGGATGTGACCACTTTACCCATCCAGACACCACCCTGCCCCCCGTCGCTTTTCCTCTTCCCGTAAGTAGTAAGAATGTTGTAACACAAGTAGTATAGTGGGGTGAGTGTTGGTAGAGTTAACTTCTCTGCCTTTTTATTGTAGCCAAATCTACACAGCAAACAGAACTACCTGGTCATGCGCTGCACTACTGGTGTAATAGAATATATTACGTAATTATTACGTAGTATGGTAAGTTGACCATGCATTTACAGTAGTTTGTCTGCCTCGCTGAAACTAAATACTACGTAGTTAATTCCCAAGCTGTGCGCAACAATAATGTCGTAAAAGAATATTGATATGTAGCAGGCGATAAGAATGATAATATTCATAACAGATAACTTGTCGGCACTTTCTTGCAAGAAATTGTGTTCACAGTGAAACTGAAATACAATATCAAACACTTGATCATCCGCGTCAGTATACGTAACAGAAAATAGCGATGTATTTGTTTAAGAGTAGTTACTATAAGAATATGCTTGCACATTTCTATAAGAAAAGTCTATCCCATCATTGAAATTAAATCTGTAAAACAAATAATTGACTATCTGCATGCCAGTGCCTCATGACAATATAATGTCATAAATCATTATTGAATTATGAGTGTACTATCTGTGTTCGAGTACTTGCCTGCATATTGTTAATGAAAATTGTAGTCGTCAAAATACCTAGTGATCATCAACAGCTATTTTCACATTTAATAATGCTCTTCTGAAGTTGCTTACTGTGTGTGTGTCTATCTTCCTCTCGCCCCCTCGCTACACAAGGCTTTCTGCTTTTTTCTAACCACAATTCTATCACCTATCCATTGTAAGAGTTAACCGGTATTCATTCATCCCTTTTTTTTAGGTAAACTTTGGAACTCTGCCTGCCTCTGTATTCCCTCCCTGCTATGAATAAACTGTTAAAAGAGGGAGCGTTTCAAAACATTTATCCTCTGGATTTGGATAACCCTTTGAGACTTGGCACCCTACTGTGCCTTTGTTTTCCTCGAATATTTTTTACCTGTGCTAAGTGTCGCTCTTACATGAAAAAAAAAAAAAAATGTAGTAAAACCTCAATAACGTGATAAATATGGTATTAAGATGTTAGTGCTTACATCATAATACCAATTTGTTTACAGAAAATATGTTCTTTAATTCATTGACAGTACACTCTTATTGCGTGCAATCAATAACCAGTTGTGTTCGAAGAATACCAAAATGGAAGTACTATTATGGAACACCACTGGAAGGATGCATTCATACCAGAACTCTATTGAAAATAGAAACTTCATAACAAACAGGTTTTGAGGAAAAACAAGGATCTTTCATCTGTTAGTAGAAGGTTCCGCAATCACCCACAGCTGTTTGCTGACGAAAATTTTTAAACGTAGTATTTAATTTTTACTATTCTAAGTTTCCACTTTTGCTGTAATACACTACGGTGACGATGATGACGGTCATATTAGTGGTGGTGGTAAAAGAAATTATAGTGTTTTCAATATTATCATTATTATTATCATTATTATTACTATCGTTATTATTATTATTGTCATTACTATCATTACTACTACTACTACTACTACTACTACTACTACTACTACTACTACTACTACTACTACTACTACTGCTGCTGCTGCTGCTACTACTACTACTACTACTACTACTACTACTACTACCACTACCACCACCACCACTACTACTACTACTACTACTACTACTACTACTACTACTACTACTACTACTACTACTACTACTACTACTACTACTACTACTACTACTACTACTACTATAATAAGAATACAATAATAACAGCAAACAAGAATATGGATCAGAAAATATGAGATTACTGTGTTTACGTAATGATGTCATGCGTTCAAAGAAAAAAAATACAGCAATACAAAAAACAGACGATGTTGTGACACACTGAAGAATAATTGGGAATGATTGATTGAGTTAATTAAGGCGCCGATGTGTAATGAGTGGATCTCGTCTGTTTTCTTGATCTAATTGTACGAGAGAGAGAGAGAGAGAGAGAGAGAGAGAGAGAGAGAGAGAGAGAGAGAGAGAGAGAGAGAGAGAGAGAGAGAGCCAGGCAACAATGAAGCAAGATTCCTTGTGAGAGATCAGCAGCCCCTGAAAGCTAAACATATCCATAAATTAATCCATTCGCTTCAATCTATACAATCTATATGTGTTGGCCTTGTTATGTAATGTCATTTACTCCAAGATTATATATATATATATATATATATATATATATATATATATATATATATATATATATATATATATATATATATATATATATATATATATATAAAGTTGATAAAGACTACATCAACAAAACCATTCAGAAGCAGAAATCAACATGCATCCAATACGTGGCATAAACAAGAACAAGATTTCCATTGCCAGATGTTGCGTATAGTGTAGGTACGTACATCACTTCAGGCATCTACGGTGGGCAGCGCTAAGAGTCCTACACTAACGGTTATGACTGGAGCCTGTATTCTGAGACATTTTGCCCTCTCCCCATAGCTATTTTCAAGCCACAGAGATCATTAGCCAAGTTCTTAAGAGTATTTCTCCTGTTAATGATATAGAGGCTTTAATCTATCATTAGCACCATAGAAAAATCTTTAACAACCTGTAGATAGAAATGGAGGTGTGTGGAGGACGTGTTTCGAAATGTGGTCCTGAGTAGGGCTGGCCTTGCCTTACGTTATGGCCTTACAAACTAGCCTGGAAAACTGCCTTCATTATCTTGCCCGTTTCTTCACTATATATTACATTTCGTTTCATTTTCATCTTTTTATTAATTTTTTTTTTTTTTTTTTTTTTTTTTTTTACTAAACAAACGGTCATCAATATGAGAGGCATGCTGAATAAAATTATTATCCACAACAAATCCAAACAAATAAACAATTTCATGACTGAATACATACTTTTAACTTTGTGCAAAACACCACGTGAAGATTGCTAGATGCTCCGAAAGTAATAGTTGCATTGTAAACGAAAAAATACTGAGAAATCTGGATTCTGTAGTTCTACTCTTCAAAATTGTTAAATGCAGTAAATTCGAAAAAAAAAAAAAATAGGTAAACAAGATGAATAAATAGAAAGAATATTATTACTGTTATTATAAATATTATTATTATTATCATTATTATTATTATTATTATTATTATCATCATCATCATAATTATTATAGTTGTTATCATGTAACAATTCTCTTGAATTTTTTTTTTCCTTCCCTATAAGACCTACGAGCGATACCACCTTCAGCTACTCAGGAAGCCTTGAAGTGATGTCAAAAGTAATGTTACGAGTCCTTATCTACCACTATCACCACCACCATCACCATCATTATCACCAGCGTTACGTGGTAAAACTCAGTCAAGGTATGTATTTATCAGATCAGTCTCTGACTTATGTATCAGGACTGCCCTATATTGAACAAGTATTTATGAGACAATATTAAATGTTAGCCTTTGGGAATCTATTATTGGTCGCAGCAATCACTAGGTTACTTATGCAGACCTACACAAACCTTAACACCGAAACGGTACCAAATTGCGCGGGGAAAGAACCCCCAACAACAAGATTTTGTCACGTGGAGTGTGCAGGACGTTGATAGCTGGGCAGCAGTTCAACATTACGTCCACATGCACTGTGCCTTATTTAATCATATATATTTACGTCCTATCGTTGTTGCACCGCCCTTATCTCCTCCACCTCCCTCTCTCACATATTGCTTCGTATTATTTTGGTGCTGTAACTAATATGATACACTACTACTAATTCTACTACTACCATCACTACTACTACTACTACTACTACTACTACTACTACTACTACTACTATTACATATATACTACTACTACTATTATTATTACCACTACTACTACTACTACAACTACTACTACCACTACTATTACATACTACTATTACATACTACTACTACTATTACCATCACCAGTACTACGACTACTATTACATATTACTGTTATTATTACTACCACCACCACCACTACCACTACCACTACCACTACTACTACTACTACTACTATTACATACTACTGCTACTATTACTACCACCAGTACTACTACTAATATTACATACTACATATTATTACTACATATTACACATTATTACCACCACCACCACCACCACCACTACTGCTGCTGCTGCTGCTGCTGCTACTATTACTACTACTACTACTACTACTACTACTACTACTACTACTACTACTAATAATAATAATAATAATAATAATAATAATAATAATAATAATAACAACAACAATAACATCAGCAGCAACAAAAGTGAGATGGAATTATAGTGACGCGTGGACGTACTGTACACACTAAAAACAAAGTAAGGAGTATGAGGGATCATTGCATGTATGAACAGGAGTAACATTGATGAAGTCTTGACAATGCATCTCAATTCTACGTAACCAGTTGAGACTTGCCTAACTTGTAACTTCTCCAGCTTCATACAGAAATATATACTTAACTTGATCTCTCATTCAGTCATCTACCCTGCACATATTTCATCTCTCTCTCTCTCTCTCTCTCTCTCTCTCTCTCTCTCTCTCTCTCTCTCTCTCTCTCTCTCTCTGTTGATGATGGCAAAGCTGAATAAATAATAAATTACGAAATCCCCTAGCATTCCAAGACATTACATGGTACTACAACGAAAAATAAGTAAATAAATAAATATATAGATATTCTTACACTACTGCAATGTTCTTAAAATAAAGCTAATAATAAAATCACTGGGGATATATTGGCAAAGTATGGAGAAAAGGCAACCCTCTCTATCACATGAACGCCTCTCTGGTCTCTGCAAACGGCAGTGGTGTACTCATCCTCCACATCATCAAAGACAGCTCTAGTAGCATTCGCCTGCCGCTTGTTGTTTACTGATAGCGCACTGATATTTCATCGTGATGTTAATCTCAACAACAGGTGTGTCCGAGAGAGAGAGAGAGAGAGAGAGAGAGAGAGAGAGAGAGAGAGAGAGAGAGAGAGAGAGAGAGAGAGAGAGAGAGAGAGAGAGAGAGAGAGAGAGAGAGAGAGAGAGAGAGAGGCTTCTATTTTGTGTGCTAAACATTTGTCTTTTTACCATAGATGTTTCCAGTTTTAGTTTTGTTGTTGTGTGTTTTATATTTGACTTATCTGTATGTTATTAATTTACTGAACATAACAAAATAAATGATTACCTTGTGCTGTTTGCATTTCCATACCAAACATGCAATGTATGTTGTTTAACCTTTAGTGAATCATTACTCTATACTGAATAAAAGCAAAAGTATTTCTGCAAAAAGCAAAATTTCTTGCTGGTTAATAAATCATCTATCTATTTATCTATTAAATGCGTGAAAACACTGCACATGTAATAATGAGCATTCATTTCGCACACACACACACACACACACACACACACACACACACACACACCCGGTAGCTCAGTGGTTAGAGCGCTGGCTTCACAAGCCAGAGGACCGGGGTTCGATTCCCAGGCCGGGTGGAGATATTTGGGTGTGTCTCCTTTTCACGTGTAGCGCCTGTTCACCTAGCAGTGAGTAGGTACGGGATGTAAATCGAGGAGTTGTGACCTTGTTGTCCCGGTGTGTGGTGTGTGCCTGGTCTCAAGCCTATCCGAAGATCGGAAATAATGAGCTCTGAGCTCGTTCCGTAGGGTAACGTCTGGCTGTCTCGTCAGAGACTGCAGCAGATCAAACAGTGAAATACACACCGCGTAGTGTAGTGGTTAGCACGCTCGACTTACAATCGAGAGGACCGGGTTCGAGTCCCGGTAAGCGGTAAGCCAAATGGGCCTCTTAATGTGCGGCCCCTGTTCAGTAAATAGGTACGAGATGTAACTCGAGGGGTTGTGGCCTTGCTTGCCCGGTGTGTGGAGTGTGCTGTGGTCTCTCCTACCCGAAGATCAGTCTTTGAGCTCTGAGCTCGCTCCGTAATGGGGAAAACTGGCTGGGTGACCAGCAGCAGGTGAATTACACACACACACACACACACACACACACACACACACACACACACACACACACACACGTACACACGCCCGGTAGCTCAGTGGTTAGAGCGCTGGCTTCACAAGCCAGAGGACCAGGGTTCGATTCCCCGGCCGGGTGGAGATATTTGGGTGTGTCACCTTTCACGTGTAGCCCCTGTTCACCTAGCAGTGAGTAGGTACGGGATGTAAATCGAGGAGTTGTGACCTTGTTGTCCGAAGATCGGAAATAATGAGGTCTGAGCTCGTTCCGTAGGGTAACGTCTGGCTGTCTCGTCAGGGACTGCAGCAAACAGTGGAACACACACGCACACGCACACACACACACACACACACACACACACACAAACACTATTAAGATAGATACAAGCAATATACACCAGTTACAACTTAGATTTTTAATAATCATATAAGGAAATTGAAAAAAAAAATGTAATAAATAAAAGAACTCCCGTAGGATACGACAAAAAAACAATGGATGTCACTAAAAAAAAAAAAAAAAAAAATTGATTCATTTGTACAGATAGTTATAATACAAATACATCTGTAGCTTCCCTGTGTGGACTCTGAGCCCTTAACCCCTTCAATAATGAGACGCATTTTTACCTAGACTTTTGGATATGATTACACGATTTTATTTACATTAGGAAGTACCTATTGAGGTTTGAAGATTAATGGCCAGAGTCTTCACTATTCTAATTCCCACATGAGTTTCTGAAACTGTATAAAATCACCAAATAGTAATCAGAATGAATATAAAAACGCGACAAGGTACTGAAAGGGTTAAATATCGTGCCCAGCAAGGCGGGCGTCAGGGAATGACATACACTATAGCAGCTAGAGCCTCTATATAATGATTAACACTATTGGGAATTGTCTCTCTAAATTCCAATGCCCTGTTTCCAATTTTCACTCAACGTTTGGTCTTGCCGTGTCTGTGGCCGATGGTATAGTGGTGCACAAAAATTAAGAGACTAACAGCACTTGTATCCTCTCTGAATATTTTTGCCTTGAGTCCTCTTATCCGTTACAAATCTGCAAATTAACATGTTTTGTAAGACTGCTGTCAGCACATCAAAAGACGCACAATTACAGTCATTGGAAGTGACTGTGGTCCGTTATTATCTTTTAACTTTGATTGTACGTAGTTGCAACGGCTCTCGATAAGTAGAGGTTCAAAATGGTTCGGACATACCGTTCGTTGTGGAGACTCGCGAGTGTATACAGGTGAACACACGGACAGACATTAAGTACAATCATCCTGATGATGACATCCCGGGAGTTGCGCCACTCCTACATCGGTCAAGGATTTAGTACCTCTCTTTTCCGGCCTCAGCAAAGAAGGAAGAGAACCCACCCACACTTGTCAAGGCTGCTCCTGCGTACCCGTGCGTAGTATTCTCTAGTATACGATTTTTGTACTCATAAACATCAACGTTACACATCTTGCATAACAGTTGGGCAAACAAACGGCTTGATTAAACATGCCTCAAAACATGCCACTTACAGTTCATGCATCGAATAAAAACAATAGTTTAAATTCGATACAAACAACCTTGAGTGCCTCGCGGGGGCGCACCATGGCCCTGCCTTGAGTTAAGTAGCGACAAGGCCGCTGAAGGACGGGAAAGGGCTCACGATGGGCGAGGCTCAAGTGTGTAATCAAGGTCTTTATAGTGACCTACATCTGGGGATGAGCAACATGCGTGTGTGTGTGTGTGTGTGTGTGTGTGTGTGTGTGTGTGTGTGTGTGTGTGTGTGTGTGTGTGTGTGTGTGTGTGTGTGTGTGTGTGTGTGTGTGTGTGTGTGTGTGTGTGTGTTATGCAAGAGGGAAGCTTACCAAGGGCGACAAAATATAAAAAAAAAGGTCCACTTAAACGGCAAGTTCCCTAAAAGATAAGATCCGATTTAGCCAGAAAACAGGGACAAATGTCTTGAAACCTTCCTCTTAAAAGTCAAGTCAAGTCGTAGGAAGATAAAAATACAGAAACAGGCAGGGAGTTCCAGAGCTTACCAGAGTATGAATAACTGAGAATACTGGTTAACTCTTGCATTAGAGCGTTGGACAGAATCGGGGTGAGAGGAAGAAGAAAGCCTTATGGAGCGGGACCACAGGAGGAGGGGAGGCATGCATTTAGCAAGATCAGAAAAGCAGTTAGCATGAAAACATCGATAACAGAACGCCTAACTTCATAGAAGCTGTTTTAGCAAGAGATGAGATGTTAAGTTTCCAACTAAGATTATGAGTAAAGGACAGACTGAGGATATTCAGTGTGGAAGATGGGGACAGCTGAGAGCCATTGAAGAAGAGGGAATAGTTGTCTGGAAGGTTGTCTGGAGTTGATAGATGAAGGAATTGAGTTTTTGAGGCATTGACCACCAATAAGTTTTCTCTGCCCCAATCAGAAATCTTAGAAAGATCAGAAGTCAGGCGTTCTGTGACATCCTTGCGTGATCTATTGACATCCTGAAGAGTTAGTCGTCTATGAAAGGACGTGGAAAGATGTAAGATGGCATCATCAGCGTTGGAGTGGATAGGGCAAGAAGTTTCGTTAAGATCATTAATAAATAATAGAAAAAGAGTGAGTGACAGGACAGAAGCCTGAGGAACACCACTGTTAATAGATTCAGGAGAAGAACAGTGGCTGCAATAGAACGGTCGGAAAGGAAACTTGAGATAAAGTTGCAGAGAGAAGGATAGAAATCGTAGGAGGGCACTACTGAGATCAAAGCTTTGTGCCAGACTCTGTCAAAAGCTTTTCATATGTCTAACAAGACAGCAAAAGTTTCAACGAAATATCTAAAAGAGGATGACCAAGACTCAGTAAGGAACTACTCAGTAAGGGCACTACTGAGATCAAAGCTTTGTGCCAGACTCTGTCAAAAGCTTTTCATATGTCTAACAAGACAGCAAAAGTTTCAACGAAATCTCTAAAAGAGGATGACCAAGACTCAGTAAGGAACACCAAAAGAGCGGCCTTGACGGAAGCCATACTGACGATCAGATAGAAGATTGTGAAGTGACGGATGTTTAAGAATCTTCCTATTGAGGATAGATTAAAAAACTTCAGACAAACAAGAGATTACAGCTATAGGACGGTAGTTTGAAGGATTAGAATGGTCACCCTTTTTAGGAACAGGCTGAATGTAGGCAAACTTCCACCAAGAAGGAAAAGTAGAAGTCGATAGACACAGTTGAAAAAGTTCGACCAAGCAAGGTGCAAGCACGGAAGCACAGTTTTTGAGAACAATAAGAGGGACCTCATCAGGTCAATAAGCCTTCCGAGGGTATAGGCCGGCGAGGTCATGAAAAACATCATTATGAAGAACTTTGATTGAAGGCATGAAATTGTCAAAGGGAGGAGGAGAGGGAGGGACAAGCTCAGAATAATCCAAGGTGGAGTTTTTAGCAAAGGTTTGAGAGAAGAGATAAGCTTTAGAGACAGATGAGATGGCAGTGGTGCCATCAGAATGAAATAAAGGAGGGAAAGATGAAGAAGTATAGTTATTAAAGATGTTTTTGGCTAGATGCCAGAAGTCTCGAGGGGAGTTAGAGTTTGAATGATTTTGACATTTTCTACTACTACTACTATTACTACCTAACCACTGTTCTTCTATTCTGATGTAAGACATCTCAATATCATATATATATATATATATATATATATATATATATATATATATATATATATATATATATATATATATATATATATATATATATATATATATCAACATATCACCGCTCTTGATCTGAACTACATCTTCGACTAACCGTGTTTTGACATTCCACCACAATATCTCGACCTAGATTCTGTCCTCTTGCACCTCTTTTAGAAATTCATACATTGACATTTCCTGATGAACCACACTACTTCAAACTACACTTTAAGATATCATTACGACTCGCTAATAATATGCTCTTTCACCAGTCAGTTTAGAAATAAATGTATGTGAACTCGGTGATGATGATTTCTCATTTTCAATTTCCTAAAAGACAATTACGCTTCCTGTGTCAACGTTAGATTCTCTTATGTCAATACCGATAGAAAATACTAAAGAAAACACTCCATGTCATATACTATATATATATATATATATATATATATATATATATATATATATATATATATATATATATATATATATATATATATAGATAGAGAGAGAGAGAGAGAGAGAGAGAGAGAGAGAGAGAGAGAGAGAGAGAGAGAGAGAGAGAGAGAGAGAGAGAGAGAGAGAGAGAGAGAGAGAGAGAGAGAGAGAGAGAGAGAGAGAAACACAAATTACAGTAACACAAATTACACAGAAAAATAGGCACTCGAAGGATGAGTTATGGTTAGTTAAATTAGCTCCAATGACACACACACACACACACACACACACACACACACACACACACACACACACACACACACAGAGAGAGAGAGAGAGAGAGAGAGAGAGAGAGAGAGAGAGAGAGAGAGAGAGAGAGAGAGAGAGAGAGAGAGAGAGAGAGAGAGAGAGAGAGAGAGAGAGAGTGACTTAATATCATATAGAGTTATAGACCAAAGTGACTGAACTTGTGGTAAAACATTTTGGAGACCTGGATCTCTTTTAAGTTGACTAATATTGAGACGTTCTCCAATTCACCACAAGCCACCTTCACAGTTATGACAATCCTCTCTCGTCAAGTCATGTTAGGACGACACTTCTAACTCACTGGTCTTCAGTTGGTAGTATACATGATCTCACTACGGTTACTAGTGTAGAATGTTATCCCAACTGGTGATACGAGGTTATTTTCCTGGTTGGTTGGTTTGTCACTAATCACAATAAGCATAATTTTTTTCTACGTATTTCATGGCCTCTCATAATGAAAGCATAAACATTTTATTACAATAAAAAAAATTGAGGTCAGATTAGGTTCCTTGTTAGAATAAACGGATCCACATTTAGGTCACGTAATACATTACTTCTTTTCTTGGATAACTTCAATTTTACTAATTTTGTAGTGATATGTTTACGCTGATCATTTTTTTTTTTCATGGAGGAGGGACAAAGATCTAAGAGAATAGACTTCAAAGAAGAATAACGATAAGAAGAGAAGAAGGAGAAAAAAAATGTTAAGTGTTAGTCCCGAAAACGCTGTCGAAATTAATCATCCAAAATTTAAGGATAGATGCCACGGCCACCAAACACCCAGTGAGTGTGTGCCCCACCCTGTGGGATATTTCATTCGGGTTGCATGCTTTACCTATACACAAAACTGGATAATTACATTCCCGATTTGCTTTTGGAAAGCCCTAACACTCACGACCATCTGCACTCGACAAGTACTATTACAATGGGTAACAACTTCCTCTGTTGTCAAGATTACGAATAAGTTTGATGATTTCACTCCCATATAACTCGTGAATTATAGGCTGACTAGTCTTGACATCGTCCTCTACAGACAATCTTTCGAGCTATTAATCGACTGCACTGTCATTTAGCCGCACATTTCCTAACCATTAACAATGTTTAACTGTTAAAGCACCTCTTGTGCATTTATGAGCGGTTACCAATGCTTACTATATCATAAGAGATGCAGATCGTATATATACGTACATATGACGAGGCCTCCAGACATTTGCAAGTGAAACTAAATTCTTTTTCAAATATTTTATCATCTCCAGTCTGGAGACTCTCACTCAGTTAATAATGCTTTCAGAATTTTAACCTTTTACTCAAATTTTCTATTCACTTCTGTCATTCAGAGTTGTCAACTTTCAATCATCACACTTGATGTCAACTTCGTTCTATCTCTCTTACTTCAATCTTGTTCCATACTAATTCTTCTACGGTGGAAGCTGCATATTCAAACAGTCGTGTATCACAAATACTACTAATAATCTCAAGATTTCATCGTCCATTCTATCTACATGTCCTCCCAGTGACCATATCTGATATACGCCTGTCTTGTATCTTTGCTCCTTATTTTTTGTTATATTTTTCAATACTAATTTTACATTATTATTTGCTATAGGATCGAAGGAGCGATAAAACAATAAAACAGCTAGTATAAAAGATATATATTAATAATGATATCGCCCAAAACACGGCACAAAAATTTTACAAAACTATATATCAAGTGTCACTCTGATTGCTGGCGTCACCAGCGCGGGTCTTGTGCCCGGCGTCACTGCAGTGTCTTGGTACCACAGCTCATTATCACAGAACCAGAGCAAGAATAATAAAATGTATTAAAAACATGTAATTCTGAAATGCAAACTTTGAAATCTAATATATATATATATATATATATATATATATATATATATATATATATATATATATAGAGAGAGAGAGAGAGAGAGAGAGAGAGAGAGAGAGAGAGAGAGAGAGAGAGAGAGAGAGAGAGAGAGAGAGAGAGAGAGAGAGAGAGAGAGAGAGAGAGAGAGAGAGAGAGAGAGAGAGAGAGAGAGAGAGAGAGAGAAGGCGATCAAGTCGATTACCTTGGTATGAACCGGTAAAACAGGCCCACGGATGAATTCCAGGTGCGTACCTGGCGGCTGTCCTCTGTCCCCACAATCATGGAAGATGTTTCTCTCTCTCTCTCTCTCTCTCTCTCTCTCTCTCTCTCTCTCTCTCTCTCTCTCTCTCTATATATATATATATATATATATATATATATATATATATATATATATATATATATATATATATATATATATATATATATATATATGGATACACTTTTAATCTTCCTCTTTTCTCCCTGCAAAATTATTCTCAATTATTCCAATATAATTTGTAATTGAAAACAACTTCACGCTCTTCGTCTAATCAGATAAGATTATGAGGTGATTCACATATCTGCAGCCCACGATGACCATAAACCCCCGCCAAGACTCGCTAGGGAAGATATCAATGCGCGTAAACACTTCATTTGGCTGCAGCTTGTTATTACTCAACACTTAGCCAGATAAATCAATATCGCTATAAAAAGTTTCGAGGAGACGTTTCAAGATGTAAGGAACATATATAGTGTTTCTCATGATGAATTATCTTGAACCAATCGATATTTGCAGGGTTACTTTCTGTGCAATGCGCAGAAACAAACACACACACACACACACACACACACACACACACACACACACACACACACACACACACACACACACACACACACACACACACACACACACACACACACAAAGGAAGAAGATGCGATCGTTATGTTAAAGGGATGATGAGACTAAAACGAGTAGATCAAGAACTTCCAGACTCCGTTGAAGGGAAAGAAAACTGAAAACCACCTACAAAATGAAAAAAAAAAAAAAATACTACACGTTCGAATAATACCAAGGTCAATAGGTACCTCAACAAAATTACAACACTGAAAAAAAAAATACAAAAGGATACAAGGATAAAAAAAAAAATGTTCAACGTTCTATAAAGTAGGTCTGTTGATGTAGCAGACAATACACCTTACAGTGGCTTCCCTTAGGGGTGAATCAGTGACCTACTTTGCGTTACGTACCTAAGTTAGTCTTCTCCACATGTCGAGTTTCTAGGAGTATTGATCTGCAATGCGTTGACACCCTTCCTTTCCTTCCCCTCCCGTCCCCTCCCCTCCCTACCACCCCTAGCTCAGTGCAGTCCGGCGCCTCAGCTGATCGATGGAAAAGATTCAGACGCATCAGCTAATCGATACAGTATACGGAGAGAGAGAGAGAGAGAGAGAGAGAGAGAGAGATCTGACCCACCCGAGATTACTCACTCAGAGATGGACGGTATCAGCACCCCCTGTGGTGTCATATCAATGGCCGGGTCGCTATCACTCACGTAGAGGTTAGTAAGTATGAACACCACTTTTTTTGGGTGACTATTACATCAGGCTCTGTTGTCGAGCGTAACCCCACGTTTCGTCATCTTTCTTCTATGAACAAGGATTACAGTGAAAAGTGATTCGAACAATCTCAATTCGATGACAAAATAGTAAGAACTTTCGCCTCAACTCATTTTAGTGTAAAGACGTGCAAAATAAATTTTGACTGATACAGTATCTGTCGAGAAACACACACACACACACACACACACACACACACACACACACACACACACACACAGCAAACCGGATAAAAACATATGTGGAGACAGGACAACACAAGTTCAGCTCTAATCTCGTGTATTACGTGAGCACGCGAACACACACACTCACACGCGCACACACACACACACACACACACACACACACACACACACACACACACACACACACACACACACACACACACACACACACACACACACACACACACCATCAACTTTCTATTCAACAACAATTTTCATTGAAGATGAACAAGCGGAATAAAGAACTCGAGAGACAGGATGAGAGACTGAGTAAGAGCCTGCACAGCTTTAGATAGTGAGGTGAAAATTAAGAGAAAACCAATGTAATGAAAGAAGGGATACATTGAAGAATAAATTCTGTAACATGCGATATTGATTAAAAAAAAAAAAAATCATTTTATGTCTGCTGTTTCCTTTCTTTCTCTTTTACAGTGACACATTTGAGGCCACCAGCCATACCCTGGTAAAACACAGCTATCATGTGTAGGAGAAAAGTGAAATATGAAAAAGGTGCTTTGTCATGATTCACCTAAACTATCAGGCTGTCGCCGCCTCATCAGCTACCAGGCATCCTAACGCAGTGGAAATAGGAGGTGGGTACTCACAGTATTGTCATCGAAGTAGAATCTTGCTCTGGGAATCGAGTCTCTTCTGTCTCTTCCCTGCGGGGAGACGGCCTCTGGTGGAATCTCTAGTACTTCGCCTTCCTTGATTGTCTCGAGATTAACCAGCGCCAATTTGGAGTCAATCTTCGACATTTCTAATTGTTCTTTCGTCGATTTCTCCTCCAATTCTTGATCCACCTTCTCTGTTTCATCATCGAAGGAAATTTTGGTGTACTGTTGCTCCTGAAAAAGCTTGTTAGGGAACTCCATGGATCCAGTGGAGGTGCCTGCGAGGCGCTCATTCATCGCCTCCTTTGTTTCCTTTTCTGTCTTTACTTCTTTTCGCTCCTCCTCCTTATTATCTCCATCTTTAGATATTTGTTTGTCCAGCTTCATCTTGAAGTTGATGTATGGTTTGGACAACGGACAACGCTGTTATTGTTGCTGACGAACTGGACTAAGCAGGACGGACGCTCATGACTGCCGTGAGTGCGGAATGCTTTCCCCAGACCTGTGGAAAAGAAAACAAATGTGTAAATCTCTCTCTCTCTCTCTCTCTCTCTCTCTGTGTGTGTGTGTGTGTGTGTGTGTGTGTGTGTTTCACTGTTTGATCTGCTGCAGTCTCTGACGAGACAGCCAGACCTTACCCTACGGAACGAGCTCAGAGCTCATTATTTCCGATCTTCGGATAGGCCTGAGACCAGGCACACAACACACACCGGGACAACAAGGTCACAACTCCTCGATTTACATCCCGTACCTACTCACTGCTAGGTGAACAGGCGCTACACGTGAAAGGAGACACACCCAAATATTTCCACTCGGCCGGGGAATCGAACTCCGGTCCTCTGGCTTGTGAAGCCAGCGCTCTAACCACTGAGTTACCGGGTGTGTGTGTGTGTGTGTGTGTGTGTGTGTGTGTGTGTGTGTGTGTGTGTGTGTGTGTGTGTGTGTGTGTGTGTGTGTGTGTGTGTGTCACAATAGCCACCATCTAAAACAAACAACAAATACGTTCACTAGACGAACAATGGGCAGCATCACACAAATGCTTCGTGAGGAAGCCGCCAGCCATAATACTTTTCCTAAGCGGCCATGCAAGCAGTCCGTCAAGAAAGAAACACGAGCAACAAAACGCCAAACAAAACTTGCTCCAGTCACTGGCGATGCCTTATGGTTGGATCATGACGTGCGGGCCTCGTGCTTGTTGGTTCCCCTTGAACACACTTGATCTTGCATGACAGGTTACAGATAATTTTCTTCATTATTATAAATATGTTACTAGAATTGTGGCAGAGAAGAGTTCTTTCTATAAAGTACACAAAAATTAATTCATTCATTTTTTTTCCAGGTGACACCATTTCAGGAGGCATGTAAGTAGGTAACTCCTAAACTCTTACATATTTGTATTTCTTTCTCAGACTTAAATTTAGAAAGGAGAGAGAGAAAAAAAAGAAGTGTCTATCACATCTCTTAAAAAGACACACCTGCAAAAAAAAAAAAAAATAAATAAATAAATAAATAAATAAATAAATAAATAAATAAATATATATATATATATATATATATATATATTTTTTTTTTTTTTTTTTTTGCAGGTGTCTTTTTAAGAGATGTGATAGACACTTCTTTTTTTCCTCTCTCTCCTTTCTCTAAGTCTGAGAAAGAAAAAAAAGAAAAAAAAAAAATAAATAAATAAATAAATAAATAAATAAATAAATATATATATATATATATATATATATATATATATATATATATATATATATATATATATATATATATATATATATATATAAGCAAAAAATAAATAATAAAAAGATATTCAAGACATAAACCAACAAATTTGCACCATTATCATTTATCTGTACAAAGACAACACCAGATGTAGTGAACTCTCCAAGCAACAAACCATCAAACTCTGCTCGGATCATGGATGATTTTATGATTCAAACTTTCAAGAGCATTTTACATAGTTGTATTTTCATTCGATTTAACGATGGAGACTAAGAGCACCTTTAGGGCTATTGTTCTGGTACACCACACACTGGCGGCAGGTCTCCCAGCCTGTATAACACGGTACATGCTACACCACCTTATGAATGGCCCTACCATCTCACGTTACTCCACTTCTTGTGACGATATGGAAGGCAAGATGTTTGAGTGATGCGTGTAGTTCCCAACCTTCGACTTATAAAATTAAACTCAGCACTATAAGAAAAAATGTTGCATGTGGGATTCCGTATTGAAAGGTTTCGTGTACCGACCGCTCACCAACATGGAAGCGCGAGATATTTGAGTGATATGTGTAATTTGACACTTCTGACTAACAAACTAATACTGTCCACTCTCTGTGAAGGCAGGTTGACACGTGTCAATATGCGACTGAAATTGCCAGTCGATAGAGTTTCCTACTGAATATCGGTGCCTAGTTACTGGAGAAACCAGTCACAAAACAAGACCGACATGTTGGTCTTGTTCAGTCGAATTGCGACTTTGTTTACGTTGTGACGTCACGAAGAAATGTTTGAAAATGCGGTGTGCAGATGCAAAGACGGGGTTGGTGAGGGAAGAATAAAAAAAATCACATCTGGGACCTTAAAAATCAATTATACACCAAAAAAAAAAAAATAATAATAAAATAAATAAATAAATAAATAAATAAAAATAAAATAAATAAATAAATAAATAATAAATAAATAAAATAAAATAAAAAAATAAAATGAAATGAAATAAAAATAAATAAATAAATGAATAAATAAATAAATAAATAAATAACACGGAGATCGACGTTTGAAGAGAACGCTGCCACTCTCCGATGAGTGTTTCCTTGTATGCAGGCTGTTGGGGTGAGGATGGAATACTTGTGATGATTAAATTTGATAGCAATTGTGCATATTCTTCTTTAAGATTAACAACCGCTTCAGCATCGTCACCGGAGGAAGACATCTTGTTGGGTATAGCTATTTGTTTACATTCACTTCCCGCCAACCAGCCGATACTTCCCAGTCCCAGTCGCTATCTGTGAACGTGTTCCGACGAGAACGGCTCTCTCGAAACTTCTAGCGACTTGCAATATCAATCTCATATTAACACGTGTGAATGTGCCTTAAGACCTGTAGGCACGATTTTTGTAATTACGATTAACAGGCTCCCTATCAATAGTGTTTCCATTCAATCTAGGTTTGGATGGTACTTGCTATAAACAAGAAACTTCGTCCATGCATGATATTATTGTCACATGTTACTTGTTACTTGTTACTTGGGGTGTTTATTCAAGGCTCCGCTCCACTGCGAGGCAGCGCTCAGCAGAGCCTCCCTCAAAAGCAACTAGCATCTATAATTGTCTTTGATTTCCATGCCGTTAAAATCATAAACTTCCTTGAACAAATATGTCTTAAATTTCTTTTTGAAGATATCGATCCTGGCACAACCTTTAATATCACTTGACAATTTATTGTAAATCCTTGGTGCGCATCTTGCAAATACTCGACATCCCATGTCAAGGTTATTTCTTGGTTCATGTAGTCTGTATGGGTCTGCATCGTGTTCCTTGGTATGTGCACAAATGTATGAGTGTCAGGGGTCATTTCTCTAATTTTCGCAGTATCATATTCACTCAGCCATGTTTCAGTCAAAACAAGAATATCCAGATTATCATCATTAATTAAAGTTCTGATTTCTATTGTCTTGTTTCCAACTGACTGGACATTTAATAAACCACATTTCAACATAGAGCTCACAGCATTAGTAGCCATGATCTGTAATATTTCTGATCCTGTCAATCTCACTTTCCAACACAACACAACAACTATTATTCGCCGAGTGGTCAGTATTCTGTTTCTTAAACCTCACACAGTTTATGCATTTCTTCTCTGTAGATGTGCAATCCTTGGACTTGTGGTTGCCTGCACATTTAAAGCAAACGGGATGCTCACCATTTTTCTTGGCATTGCAGTTTGCCTCAGTATGACCATACCTTTGACAATGGTAACAGATAAGTGCATGATACCTGTCGCGAACCTGGTAAACTCCCCATTCAAGCTTAATCCTGTCCTGATGCTGATGCAACAACTGTCTTATCATTGGATCACATTTCATGATGTAATGAACTGTGCCCCCTGCTGCTGGTTTGCAAAAAATATTCTCAATCTTTGACTTGATATCAGGAACTGCTTGAAGGTAGTCATTTCTTGCAATAATTGTATCAATGATACCCTCCTTAGTCTCTTCCTTATGGACATTACATAGCATTATCTTGGGTTTAATTTTCTGAACAGATTTAGTTGTCAACTTTTCAACATTCTCCAGTTTCTGGGCTGCCTCATTTCTCAGACTCTCATCGGCAAAATTCATCACTATTTTTTTGCCATCATTAGCAAACTTTGTATCATTAATTTGCATTCCATCCAAAGCATGAGAATCTTCATTCTTTAGATTTGCTTCAGAATCCTGAGTTATCCCTACAACAAGCAGGTTCTTCCTCTTCACATCCTGCCAAGGTGTGGAATTTTCCGAATCAGCAGAATTCAGCGATTCAGCAACTCCCGCCAAGCCTTCTGTTGCCTCATCGACCTTGATACTTATCTCCTCCATTCTTGCCATCTTATCATCAACTATTGCCATCATTTTGTCAGCTTTAGCAGTAATGCTCTTCAAATCAGACTTAAAATTCCTCAACATCATTGATGAATTTCTTCAGAGCCGACACCTCAATGAAGCAAACATCGCACAGATACCTCACGTTGCAGATATTTTCAGATTTAATCCCTGCCAGATTCACACATATGAGCCCACCGGCTACACAGACAACATTTAATGAATTTTGCTAGGTCTCCAGAATCAGAGCTACACTTATAACAGGACGAAGGTAATAATGCTGAAATGGCATATTTCTCCGCCATCTTGGAGTCTTCCACTCCTTTTCACTTATTTTCTATCTAGCGGCAACACTTTCCATAAATGTTCCTGTTTTTTTTTTCATCACAAGACATTCATACACCACGGTGCTCACTGAGAAGTCAGTGAGAGCCTTTTTTCATGCAATAATATGTGTGAAAAGCGGAGCACCACTACAGAACTAGCAAGTATATGTCCGAACAAACTTTTTTTTCTTTAAGGTTAGATGGTCAAAGGAAGAACATCCTGTGTACAACTCCTAGAGATGTTAATAGCACCTTTTCTTCACTAATCCAAGTTTATATCTATCAACTGTTCAAGCTCACTGCTACAAATATTACAACCCTTTCCATACAACCCCAAGTCCAACACACAAATCAACAGCAACATATTATGCCTCATTTCACGTTGGAGAATTGTAAAGTTGACAGCAGTGAATATGATTACCAGGTGTATACGGTCTTTTGGAGCGATGAAGAAGCAGAGAAGTGAAAAAAAGAAACATCAATGAAAAGCAAAGGACGTTATGTATTTTTTTT
>NC_059298.1:165000-247500 GCF_017591435.1 Portunus trituberculatus
ATACATACATATATATATATATATATATATATATATATATATATATATATATATATATATATATATATTACACACACAACAAACACACACACACACACACACACACACACACACACACACACACACACACACACACAGGGGTCAGTATTGGCACCAATACTTTTCCTCATTTATATTAACGACATGCCAGAAGGAGTGAACAGCTACATAAATTTGTTTGCAGATGATACGAAACTGTGCAGAGTTATAAAGCAAAAGGAGGATTGTGAAATACTGCAAGAAGACCTAAATAAGATCTGGGAATGGAGTAAAAAGTGGGAAATGGAATTCAATGTGAACAAAAGCCATGTCATGGAAATGGGAAAGAGTGAAAGACGACCTGTGGGAATCTATAAGATGGGAGATGGAGAACTGGAGAAAGTTAAAAGGAAAAGGACTTAGGAGTGACGATGGAAGAAAACAATCAACCAGTAAGCCATATTGATAGAATTTTTAGAGAAACATATAATTTGCTAAGGAATATTGGAGTAGCATTTCACTACATGGACAAAGAAATGATGAAGAAATTGATAAGTACTATAATAAGACCCAGATTGGAATATGCAGGAGTAGTGTGGACCCCTCATAAAAGAAACACATAAGGAAATTGGAGAGGCTACAAAAAATGGCTACAAGAATGGTTCCAGAATTTGAAGGGATGACATATGAGGAGAGACTAAAGGCTATGGATCTACCAACCCTGGAACAAAGAAGGAGAGAGGAGACCTGATACAAGTTTATAAATTGATCAACGGAATGGACCAAGTGGATAATGAGAAACTGATCCTGAGAGAAGAATATGACATCCGAAGCACAAGATCGCATAGTAAAAAGCTGAGAAAAGGAAGATGTCTGAGAGATATTAAAAAAATATAATTTCCCGCAGAGATGTATTGAGACATGGAACAGTTTAGATGAAGAAGTAGTGTCTGCAACGAGTGTGCATACTTTTAAAGTAAGATTGGATAAGTGTAGATATGGAGACGGGGCCACACGAGCATAAAGCCCAGGCTCTGTAAAACTACAACTAGGTAAATACACACACACACACACACACATTATAACATATATATATATATATATATATATATATATATATATATATATATATATATATATATATATATATATTACGCACACAAACAAACACACACACGCTGGCTTCACAAGCCAGAGGACCGGGGTTCGATTCCCCGACCGGGTGGAGATATTTGGGTGTGTCTCCTTTCACGTGTAGCCCCTGTTCACACACACACACACACACACACACACACACACACACACACACACACACACACACACACATTATAATATATATATATATATATATATATATATATATATATATATATATATATATATATATATATATATATATATATATATATATATACACACAAACAAACACACACACGCTGGCTTCACAAGCCAGAGGACCGGGGTTCGATTCCCAGACCGGGTGGAGATATTTGGGTGTGTCTCCTTTCACGTGTAGTCCCTGTTCACCTAGCAGTGAGTAGGTACGGGATGTAAATCGAGGAGTTGTGAACTTGTTGTCCCGGTGTGTGGTGTGTGCCTGGTCTCAGGCCTATCCGAAGATCGGAAATAATGAGCTCTGAGCTCGTTCCGTAGGGTAACGTCTGGCTGTCTCTTCAGAGACTGCAGCAGATCGAACAGTGAACAGTGAAACACACACACACACACACACACACACACACACACACACGGCCCGGTAGCTCAGTGGTTAGAGCGCTGGCTTCACAAGCCAGAGGACCGGAGTTCGATTCCCCGGACGGGTGGAGATATTTGGGTGTGTCTCCTTTCACGTGTAGCCCCTGTTCACCTAGCAGTGAGTAGGTACGGGATGTAAATCGAGGAGTTGTGACCTTGTTGTCCCGGTGTGTGGTGTGTGCCTGGTGTCAGGCCTATCCGAAGATCGGAAACAATGAGCTCTGAGCTCGTTCCGTAGGGTAACGTCTGTCTGTCTCGTCAGAGACTGCAACGGATCAAATAGTGAATTACACACACACACACACACACACACACACACACACACACACACACATTATATAAATATACATATTAACATAGAATATCACAGTATAGCACTAATGTGAAAGGAGCAGTCTGCAACTCCCTGGTCAAGGCTGTTTGTAGCTTTGCTTGTTAGGATGTTTCGACTGCATCATACTCTGACTTTAATAAAATGAGAGAGAGAGAGAGAGAGAGAGAGAGAGAGAGAGAGAGAGAGAGAGAGATTCCTATTACGTCTTTCTATCCATACATGAAGATGTAGTCCATTTATAATTTCGTTAGACTACACTTACTATTTTTTGGTGCACACAACACTCAACAGTCTGTAGCGTCATTACTTTATTCACCAATATATATAATAATGAATATTAAAAAAAAAAAAAAAAAAAAAAAAAAAAAATATATATATATATATATATATATATATATATATATATATATATATATATATATATATATATATATATATATATATATATACCTATAACAGCTTTGCCTGATGCATAAATTATCTTTCCTTGGTAGTATTTATACACATGCACTTATTCAACGTTTATATGCTAAAGAAAATAAAAAAAGGAAGTATCGGAGAAGTCATGTCCATGCAGAGTGCGTAGACAAAATAATAATATGCCAATTCCGTCTGACATCGCCTAAAGGTGGTTCACAGCGCAATCTAACCGGTTATCATCAGTCGTGACTGGTTACAGCCGACTACGTCTCCCGAGGCGAGGTACTCCCACCGTCCCCTACCGCAGCCCAGCACCAGCAGAGTCCTGAGCCACCAATGGAATGGGTCAGAAAACTCCTGTGCAAGTTGAAACGTCGTCAATAAAAATTTTGTGGTGAGTTTCCAGGTATGAAAAATCAATTCAGGGTAGAGGTCAGGTTGATTTACAAAATAGAGGTGGGGAAACAGTTGAGTGTCATTAAAAAAAAGGGAATAGTTATGTGAAAGGTTGCGAGTTGATAAATGGAGGAATTCGATTTTTGAGGTTTTGAACAATACTAAGTTTGTTCTGCCCCTAATCGGAAATTTTAGAAAGATAATAAGTCAGACGTTCTGAGGCTTAGCTGTGTGATCTGTTTACTTTTTGAAGGGTTAGTCGTCTCGGAAAAAATGTAGAAAAGTATAGGGCGGTATCATCAGCGTAGGAGTAAATATAGGACAAGAAGCTTGGTTTAGATCGATCATGAACAATAGGATGAGAGTAGCTGACAGGACAGAACCCTGAGAAACATTACTGTCAACAGATTAATCACAATAGTGACCGTCTTCCACAACAGTAACAGAACGGTCAGAAAGGAAACTTGAGATAAAGTTACGAATAGAATGATAGAAGCAGTAGAAAGGTAATTTGGAAATCTAAGCTTTGTGTCATACTTTATCAAAAGCTTTTCATATGACTGAGGCAACGGCAAAAGTTTCACCAAATCTCTGAAAAAGGATGACCAAGACTCGGTAAAATTAACAGGAGAGAGAGAGAGAGAGAGAGAGAGAGAGAGAGAGAGAGAGAGAGAGAGAGAGAATAACAAATCTATCATCAGGTAAACCCTTCAGTAATGTAGAATGAACTAATATTTTGCAAGATTATTTAACATTATTAGGTAGGTAATTAGTGCAGGTTTAAAGCAAAAGGTAATAGAAACACGGTTACTGTCATAATGATACCCTTGGGATAATGAGACACTGACCGTCGCTGGATTGGAAAGCAAACCTTCATGCCTATGTGTTCACTCTAATCGATTCACAGACATCAGTGTCGTGTCAGTGATATTCGTGTCGCTTCCGTGACGTCTATTCACACATACCCGTGGAGACGCCGTAAGCCAGCATGGTCAGTGATTTCGAAGATGTCAAAGTTTACTGACGTGGACTTGGGAATGATTGCCATAATTCTTGATGAAGAGGATGAGGCAAAAAAAAAAAGGGGGGGTGGTTACCTGAAGCGTGGAAGAAAAGAGAAACTGAAGGAGAGTTTGCGACTCTGTACAAGGAATTAATTGATGATGAAACAAAATTTTTCAAGTACTTCAGAACGTCCGAAAGCTGCTCTCGATATATTTAGGTTGTGACAACTAAATCAGACAGAACAGGATAGTTTCGCACCAATTCAATAGGCAGTTTGTCATTCATTTTCTTCACACAGCTCACAACACTCGTCCGACGTCCGTGAAAATCTCAAAAATATCAGTGGCGACGATACTAATACTTCACGGAACGGAGACGGAACTGACAATAGAGTCAAAACACGGTACTGCGCCGGACGTGTTAATGCGTCGGTAGAATTCTGAGTACGGTATCTTTTTTTTCACTGACACGGAAGCACTGAGCGGACGCGTCACAGATACGGTACTGACATGTGTGAACTGGCCTTAGGAAGATAAGAATGTAGGTAGGTCACGTATATTACCTATTGCGATCAGCAAAATACTTTTCATAGTTATTATTTCTATTGTTATAATTATTACTATTATTATTATTATTGTTGTTGTTGTTGTTATTATTATTATCATTATTATTATGATTGTCATCATCACCATCATCATCATTACCTTTATCATAATTATAGCTTACATTTTCTATGTACAAGTCAGGTATATATTCATTGTTATTTAGCTTCTCACGACGATGCGTATTTAGTGCAGGAATACATGCTAATAATGCCTCTCCCAAGTATTCTCTGACTTGCTTGCTTCCTTCAGCCTCCTTTTTGGAGAGAGAGAGAGAGAGAGAGAGAGAGAGAGAGAGAGAGAGAGAGAGAGAGAGTCGTAAACCTGACAAAAAGATATATGAATTCAGTTTTATACACCCGCGCTTGTTTGGGGTTTATAGTAATTATCTACGTTTTTTTTTTTTTTTTACAAAAAAGTAAAAGTTATCATCATAGCAAGATGATGCACTCCCTATCAACATCCAGTAGTCGTCATAGGTTTGCTTTGTAGAGACTGTCTTGGTGTATGAGGGACGGCCTCTGGTGTGCTACGGGAACCCCGCCACACTAAATCGATGACAAACGAACACCAAGACAGCCACGGCACAGCTGAGCTGATGCTGGAATTCACCATCACTCACAAACAGTCATGCACGGCGAACTATGTTCACACTTATCTATTCACACAATTCAAAATCTAGTTTATCATATTATTAATAATCTGCTTATTTTAAGCAGTTCATGACAAAATATACAGACCAGGAAAGCTGTCACTGAGAAAAGAAATCATAATCCACTGAGTGAGAGTAGGGTAGCCTGGCTAGCCGGGCCGCCGGCACCATCATGCCTGGAAGTGTCCGGCCACTGGTGCAGCCACCACGCTATCCTTTGACCACCACCGCACCGACCTGCCTGTCACTCTCCCACGCCCACCCTACTCTACTCACGCATCTTCTTGGACTTGATTCCCTTCCTCTGTTGGTTTTACTCACCTTCACTCGAACATACGCCATTTCAAATAACCGGCGATGGGCGTCATTGATAGAATGAGGGCGACGGCAAGCGCCGAGAGTCAACTTTTCCACACCAAGGCCACGACGATACTGCAGCGCCTCATTCCGTTCCGCCGCGGACTAGTAGTCGGCAAACACGCAACATTCACACCCGTTTTCTGTGAAAAGAAAATTATCAAAGGGATAACAAAACCAATCCGAGCTCCAAATAACATAGATGCCTATCGAAATTAACTTTCATTTCTTTTCTTCTTTTTTTCTTGATTAAGAAAGGCTCTAACCAAGGGGGAAAAAAGAAACCGGAAAAGAAAAGGATCCACTGAGGATACTATAGTCCGTTCATCCAAAGAATCCAGGCCGAAACTGCTAGTTCGGTTGGCAGCCCTGCCCACCCACCGCCGCCACTAAACCTTCCCGACACTTAAATTTTCTTCAAGTACATTTACTTTTCTTCAAGCTATAAACTTGTATATCTATTGAGTTAAGTGAAGGAAAATAAATGTACTTGAAGAAAATTTAAGTGTCGGGAAGGTTTAGTGGCGGCGGGGGTGGGCAGGGCTGCCAACCGAACTAGCTGTTTCGGCCTGGATTCTTTGGATGAACGGACTATAGTCCCCCAAAAACAGAATTGTCCAAAATATTTATACAAAATTACGAAAAGTACCTTGAAATCTTGGCTTTTTACATTGTCAGATTTCAATTAATATGCCGTAATACATAGGTACAGTTTTCACTTTTTAACAAAGTACTGATCTTACCCGTATTTCATTTTGTGAAATTTTGTCTGACAAGGCGTATAATTTTAGATATTGCTTTAGAAATACATACTAAACAACTGAAACAATGATCAAAATTAAAGATCACTTACTATAATATATATATATATATATATATATATATATATATATATATATATATATATATATATATATATATATATATATATAAATAAGCACTCAGATATATAATCAGAGTATTACCTAAGACACACGCGCCCTCTGCAGTCTGAGAGCATATATCTATTCTCAAAACCTATGTTCTTCTTTTGGACAGATCTCAAATACTAATGTGCTGCAAATATGTAGCTATCTCAATCTCCTGCTTATACGCGATTATTAGTTTATATATATATATATATATATATATATATATATATATATATATATATATATATATATATATATATATATATATATATATTGTGATATTCCTATTCATGTGTTTTTTTTCTGTAATAAAAATTTCATGTTTTTGTTTCTGTAATTACAAAAAATTCCTAGAAAATCGAGAGAGAGAGAGAGAGAGAGAGAGAGAGAGAGAGAGAGAGAGAGAGAGAGAGAGAGAGAGAGAGAGAGAGAGAGAGAGAGAGAGAGAGAGAAGGCAAGTAAATGAAAAATGAAGTTTAATCCAGAGAGTGGTAAGGGGAAACCATTCACTATAGATAAGAACTTGTTTCTGAATGCACTCGTTTATTTGCGGCACTGGGATGAGTTTTTTTTTTTTTTTTCTTTTCAAGTAGAAAATATTATCTTATCCTCATCCAATGGGATTTTAGTAACACTGAAAGTCTGAAACAAGACAGCCAGACATTACTGAACAAACACTGAATACTGAATAACTCCCATATATTTAATGAAGGCAATTACAGCAACAGATCACGTGGTCCTTTACTCTGAATGTCAATTATCATAACCCTTTGTTATGGCCATTCTTTGGGACTTACAGATAAGGATGGCCATGACAGAATTATCCTTTTGCTACTGTCCACACATAACTCTAGCACACTGCATCCATCCTCTCCTCCTATTTCTCTTCTCTCTTAGTATATCTTCTTTCTTTATGATTTTATCTCTCACTCATACAAACAGTCCCTTCATCTTTGTATATCCTTCATGTCAATTCACTATCTCCCATTAAAAAAATCAACTGAGGGTGGTGCATTCTACAAGCTTTGTCACCCCATACCAAATTTAATTGATACATCTCATTACTTTCACCATCCATTCACATCACATGCACCATAAATTTCACTTCCACTGTCTGAATTTTACATTTTCTTTACTTTGCAATAATCATAATACAACTTTCATCAGCATGTGTCTGTGTGTGAATTTACTGGACTAAAGAGTACAAAATCTGAGTTACACATGTGTGGTTGTTTCTGTATCTTTATTTTCCTTTTAATTTTTGTTGCTCTACACTACTTGCTACTATCATCTCTTCTTATATTCCATTCCTAATACAGGTAGTCCTCGATTTATACGGTAGATACGTTCCAGAAGGGACCGTATAAAGTAAAAATCGTATAAAGTAAGGAATGAATACCCAACTCCCTAGACTTTTTTTAGTATAACTTTTAACTTTCTTGAAACTGTATAATTCTGAGGAATTCGTACAATGTGATGAATAACCCGTATTTTTGGACACCGTATAACTCTGAATTTGTATAAAGTAAATTCGTATAAATTGAGGACTACCCGTACATCTATACTTCTAAGGGGGATATACTGTTCTCTCTCTCTCTCTCTCTCTCTCTCATTTTTCCTTTTGAGTACTGTGGTTCAGTTTGGATGACAATTGCTCCATCTCTACAGCTTTTAACCTTCTGAAGCTTTCACTGCCTATCCTTAGCTTACAACATCACTGCATTGAATAGTTATTGCATGAGCCATACTTTTCAACATTACTTATAGTAATGTGTATCCTGTGCATATCATATTTCCAGCTCAATTGCAAAATTTATCTAAATATGTCATAATTAAAGATTCAGTATGCATGCTTTCCAGCCAATTTTTTGATTAACCAACTTTTCAAATACATTTATTCATAACTTGACTAAATCATGAAACATACTTATTGACATTTTTTTTTCTGAAATTACTATCATTGAATTTAAAGCAAAAGTTAATGTACCTCCCTATTAAACTGTTTGGTATTTTTTCTAGCTATTATATTTATCTATTTGTTTATTATTATCATTTATCTATTATCATAATAATTATTATCAATTTATTTATGTTTTCACTATCATTACTATTATCATAATTATAATTATAATTATCATTATTATTATTATCATTATTGTTATCATTATTACCATTATCATTGTTATCATTATCATTATTATTATTATTATTATTATTTTCAGATTTAATCATTTACTTTATATATATGTTAATGTTATTCTAGTATCTAATTTATCCATTTTCATTTTTTTCTTACCCATGGCTACTCATTAGGAGGACTCAACTTGTGTTTACACCAATCCTATGATTTTCTCATGATTCCATTTGAAATAATAGAAAATAAATAAAATAAAATAAATAATGATAATAATAATAATAATAAAAATAATAAAAATAATGATGATACTACTACTACTACTACTACTAATAATAATAATAATAATAATAATAATAACAATCACCTCTGATCAGTTTCCTGCATGAAGTCATTCAAATGACAAGACAAAGCAGCATGAGCAGCAATTAAAATATCTAAGCCTGTGATTATTTTAGAAATTCCACATTTCCCTCAGCATCTTCATCAAAACTAGTCAACAACAATTAACAGGAATTACAAGCTCATCTGTTGTTACAGAACTGTACAACTCCTGAACAGAATCTGCAAAATGCCATCAACAAATACAAGTATATACTGTACCATTAGGATTCACATGGCTACTTAAGCTGAAGGGATCATGGGATTAGATACATTAGGTATTGAAAGAATCACTTGATGTTGAAATTTACATTAAGTTAGAATAACCTCTCTATATCCCTTATTCTACTCTGCATTCTGAAGCATTAGTATAAATGATACAAATCTGAAGAAGGATCATGTGATCCAAACAAATATATGGCCCATCTTAACTATTTTATTGACCAAAACATTCAATTTGGCATGAAATATATCAGCTTATAAAAACAATAAAAATAAGACATATCCCAGTGCAACTTGACATTGTCACATGATAAGAAATCATTTGTGACTTCATAAAATAATCATGTCAACCAATGTAGATCATGAGGTGGGATGTAATTTATTTTGTCTAAAAACCAAGCAACGACTCCTTCACTCAATGATATGGTAAGTTTTGCATCATCTTACTCCTTCAAGATTATTTGTAAGACATTATTCTAAGAGTACAATAAGGGAATATTACTCCATGTACAGAGAAGCACATCATACAATTGATGTCATCATTGTTCAACACTGATCATTGTCCAGAAGTCATCAGCCCTTCAGGAGGAATAATAAGGTTAGTTCCTTCTTAAAAATCTTGCTTGAATAGTACAAATTTACACCTTTACTATCCATCTTTTCCATTTTGTATAACTAAAAACAAACATCGTTCCATCAATCTATAGAATGTGTCTTCATTTATCTACAATCAAGTCTTGATGGACATTTGTTTGCAAATTCAACTCTCCTATAATGGATATCTGAAGTCAATTACTTCTCTTGGCTGCAACTTTCTAGTATTAAAGTCTCTTCTATGGTGGTTGAAAAGTACTAGTTCACTTGTTTTTTAGTTATCCATGCCAGATTCATGACACTTCCTTACTTACAAGTTAAAAGTCAATCACTAAGAAGTGACATACACAAAAAAAATAATAAATATATAAAATGAATAATAATAATAATAATATTAATAGCAATAATAATAATAATAATAATAACAATAATAATAATAATAATAATAATAATAATAATAATAATAATAATAATAACAATAATAATAATAATAATAAATAGAAAAATAAGAGACATGAAATAAAAATAAAGTACAACTGAAGTAAATAAAGAAAAGGGTAAGCTATACAGATTGCCTGACCATGTCAATATGAGCAATTATCAACTCCCAAGAAGCCACAGTCAAGAGCAGAGCTGTTTTGTTATTGTTTACTCCTGTATATTCAATTCTTTATTTCTTCTTGTTCATTTTGTTGCTTATACAAGCTGACTGCTCCAGTTACCCATATATATATATATATATATATATATATATATATATATATATATATATATATATATATATATATATATATATATAAAAGATCCACTTGAATGCAAGCTCCCTAAAAGAATAATAAAGAATTAGCCGAAAATCTGAGACAAATATCTAGAAACCTCCTTCTTAAAAGAGGTCAAGTTGTAGGAAGATGAAAATACAGAAGCAGGCAGGGAGTTCCAGAATTTACCACAGAAAGATATGAATTTTTTATTTTTTTTTTTATGAAGGGAAGAAGGGCAAAAAAAAAAGAAGATAAAAAAAAAGGCCCACTTGAGTGCTGGCTCTCTACAAAGATGAAAAAGCGTCAGCCAAAGTTAGAGAGCAAATGCCTCGATGTTTCCCTCTTAAAAGAAGACAAGTTGTAGGAAGTAGGAAATACAGATGCAGGGAGGGAGTTCCAGAGTTTACCAGTGAAAGGTATGAATGCTTGAGAGTACATACTGGTTAACTCTTGCATTAGAGTTGGACAGAATAAGGCTGAGAGGAGGAAGAAAGCCTTGTGCAGCGAGGCTGCAGGAGGAGGGAAGTCATGCAGTTAGAAAGATCATTAGAACAGTTAGCATGAAAATAGCGATAAAAGATAGAAAGAGATGCAACATTTTGGTGGTGAGAAAGAGACTGAAGACAGTTAGTCAGAGGAGGGGAGTTGATGAGACGAAAAGCTTTTGATTCCACCCCATCTAGTAAAACTGTGTGACTGGAATGCCCCCAAACATGTGAAGAGTACTCCATACAGGGGGGGGATAAGGCCCTTATATAGAGTAAGTAGTTGGAGGGGCGAGAAGAACTGGCGGAGACACCTCAGAACGCCCAAATTCATAGAAGCTGTTTTAGCAAGAGATGAGATGTGAAGTTTCCAGTTAAGATTATGAGTAGACAGACTGAGGATATTCAGTGTGGAAGAGGGAGACAGCTGAGTGTCATTGAAGAAGAGGGGATAGTTGTCTGGAAAGTTGTGTCCATTGGAGGCATTGAAAACTACTAGATTTTCTCTGCCCCAATCGGAAATCTAAGAAATATCGGAAGTCAGGCGTTCTGTGGCGTCCCTGCATGATCTGTTGACTTCCTGAAGGGTTGGTCGTTTCCGAAAGGATGTGGAAAGACGTAGGGTGGTATCTTCAGCGTAAGAGTGGATAGGGCAAGAAGTTTGGTTAAGAAGGTCATAAATGAATAATAGAAAGAGAGTGGGTGACACGACAGAACCATGAGGAATGCCACTGTTAATAGATTCAGGAAAAGAACACTGGCCGTCTACCATGGCTGCAATAGAATTGTTGGAAAAAACTTGAGATAAAGTTGCAGAGAGAAGGATAGAAACTGGAGGAGGGCAGTTTGGAAATCAAAGCCTTGTGCCAGACTCTATCAAAAGCTTTTGATAGAGTTTCACCGAAATCTCTAAGACAGTGTTTCCCAACCTTTTCGCAGCGATTACCCAAAAATACAATTTCACAATCATCCATTACCCCAATGAACAAATACTCGTAATATAGGAAAAAAAGTAACTGTATTTCATACTTCAAAAACAGACAAAATAGAAACTATGCAACACAATAATGCAAATCTATAATACGAAAAGAAGTAATTTTAGTTCATACATAGAAAGCAGAAAAAATTAATAGAAATCTTCATTGAAATTATATGAAAATGTAAACTGATTGCCTCATCCCATGCCAAACACCCATTACCCCAAAAATATGGGGTCATTACCCCACTGGGGTAATTTACCCCTAGGTTGGGAACCACTGCTCTAAGAGAATGATCAAAACTCAGTAAGGAATGCCAGAAGATCACCAGTAGAGCGACCTTGACGGAAACCATACTGGCGTTCAGATAAAAGATTGTTAATTGACATATTTGAGAATCTTCCTATTGAGGATAGATTAAAAAAAAACTTTAGACAAGCAAGAGATTACAGCTATAGGATGGTAGTTTGAGGAATTAGAACCATCACCCTTTTTAGGAACAGGCTGAATGTAGGCAAACTTCCAGCAAGAAGGAAAGGTAGAAGTCGATAGACAAAGTTGAAAGAGTTTAACCAGGCAAGGTGCAAGCACGGAAGCAAAGTTTTTGAAAACAATAGGAGGGACTCCATCAGGTCCATAAGCCTTCCGAGGGTTTAGGCCAGCGAGGTTATGGAAAACATCATTACAAAGAACTTTGATTGCAGGCATGAAATAGTGAGAGGGAGGAGGAGAGGGAGGGACAAGCCCACAATCATCCAAGGTGGAGTTTTTAGCAAAGATTTGAGAGAGGAGTTCAGCTTCAGAGACAGAATAGATGGCAGTGGTGCCATCAAGATGAAATGAAGGAGGGAAACATGAAGAAGTAAAGTTATTGGAGATGTTTTTGGCCAAATGCCAGAAGTCATGAGGGAGTTACAGTTTGAATGATTTTGACATTTTAAAAGCTGAAATTAATTTTTCTTTTTAGATAATTACGAACGAGACCTCCACTTGCAAAGTAAGCAACATGTCTCAAACAAATACAGTAAGTCCTCGTTAAACGATACATATGCATTCCTGAAGATCTTACCACAAATTGAAATTACCATATAGCAAACCCATTATAACATGTAATAATAGGGGATGTGTTCCAGCACGTCTTAAGTCACCCCTACAGGCATGAAAATACATGAAAATAGTCATATATAATAATGTAAAGTACTGCACAAAAAAAATAAACAAAATGTTTTAATTTTCCTTTCACTCGCCACGTATTCTATCAGATCATGTCCCTCCCGAGGTTAAGGTACAGTAGGGATTTCAGCCCTTACTCATCTTCCGCTGAGTGGGCAGACGAGGCTCTGCACTGCAGATCCCCTACATTCTCCCCAGGTTTTTTTATAGCCTCATGATTCTTTAACACAGTCCAGACTGTCGGCTGGGCTAGGCCCAAGTTTCAACTTATGGTAGACGTACCTTCTCCCTGCTTTTTCCTCTTCAAATTATCTAATTTTACCTCCAATGTCAGATTATTCCTCTTTTGCTTTGCCTTTTCAACTCCAGTAGTGTCTGCAGAATGTTTTGGGGCCATTATGGGTGCATCACTGTGCGTCGTAATAATAATAAGAACAAAAAACATGCTGTAAGGATTTCACTTGTGTTCAGTGGGGAAACGTGGGAAGAGATTGATTATTGAGGTGGCGTGGTGGTGCTAAGGCACGGTGTAAACAAAACACGGGCAGATACCATATCTGTGAAATTTTCTTACTGTAAATAGAATTGAGGGTAATAATTACCAAACACCCTAAATGTGAATTTACCGGATAACGAAGTATAGGCAACCCCCGCTTAACAAAGATTCAAACAACGAAATTTCGCTACAACGAAGGTTTCCTTTTACTACCATCTGCTCATTTATTGAACACCAAACTTGCTTTAACAAAATTTTATCTAGGTAATTTTTTTCAAGTTTGAAAGCCCTGCCGTATCACGCAATCCAACAGGCTTTTGAATACACCAGCGCCTCTCGTGGACAAAACGTACACCACTCACTCCCCCTAGTTCAAAACAATAACGTCAGCAGCAGCTCTTCTTTCCTTGCTCTGCATGCCACCAAAATGCCCTGCAATGTTGCCTAGTGTTGCTAAGAAGACCAGGAAGTCTCTTACTCTCAAAGTGAAGCTGGATATTATTCACAGACATGAGAGAGGCGACAAAACTAATATCATTGCTTCCCACCGTGGATTGACTCCATCTACTGTCTACCATTTTCAAGTCAGCAGACTTTATTAAGAAGGCTGGTGAGATCATATCTTCCTTGTAAGCTAAAAGAACCACCTGAACTCGTGACTCTGCAATGGATAAAATGGAAAGCCTTGTGGAAATGTCGTACATAAGTTTTGTATGCGGTACAATGATGCGCCCTTTTTTTACATTCCACAGGTTGCCAGCTAGCGTATTTCCTGCTCCACTCTCCCTCCCTTCATAAATTTAAGATCATCAACATTATTAAGTTACTTACATACATACATTAGTGTACATTATAATGACTTAGTCTTAAATTAAACTGCTTAAATGTTTAACTTCATAATTTTTACTTTCATTAAACCTTATACTGTACTATGATGTACTCTTGCTTTGTTTACTCTCAATGGAAGCTCAAGTCAAGGGTTAAACTTGTTATAATTGGTTCGCCTAACGAAAATTTGCTTAACGAAGGGTTTTTTAAGAACATAACCCCTTCATTAAGCAGGGGTTGCCTGTACCGTATAAAGAGGACTTACTGTACAGTGGTACCCCAGCTTATATTCATGCCGCCAAACTCCCAAACAAACAAACAAACAAACAAACAGGAAAACAAAAATACATTCATACATTAAAATATCTAAGCATAACAACATTCCATTTAAACTACTGCTGCAAGATTTGAAGCAGACAGACAGATCTTTGGCTTACACACCAAATTGGACAATTTCTTGTCAGAGTTATAATGATGGATGGTGGTTTTTTGGCTGTTTTTCTTTTACAAAGTCATGGCATACAAGATGATCAGCATCAAATTTCAGAAACACTTGATGCTTTAGCACCATGTCGTGATAACACTCAAGAAGCATTATCATGACAGGACTGAGATGTCATTAGGACCTCAGCCTGAACTCCCACTAACATCCCTTGGGATGATTAATCCTGTGTGTCATACCATGACTTCCAAAGTCCACCCTTCATTCAGGTGCTTCAGAGTTGACATTCCCTTCAAAAATTTTTTTGGACATTGGCCAGTTGGATGATCAGTAACAAAGACTTAACACTGCTGATTGGCACAAAGAGTAATCAAAAGACACTGAAAAATTCTGGATGACTGTTCACAGCCACGGGATTTTAAGGTGGTAGAGCAGTTTAGTCTCTCAGTGCTACTGAAAAGTGTGTGTGTGTGTATTTTTCCTAGTTGTAGTTTTACAGGGCCTGGGCTTTATGCTTGTGTGGCCCCATCTCCATATCTACACTTATCCAATTTTTCTTTAAAACTACGCACACTCATTGCTGACACCACTTCTTCATTCAAACTGTTCCACGTCTCAACACATCTTTGTGGGAAACTATATTTTTTAACATCTCTCAGACATCTTCCCTTTCTCAGCTTTTTACTATGCGATCTTGTGCTTCGAATGTCATATTCTTCTCTCAGGATCAGTTTCTCATTATCCACTTGGTCCATTCCGTTGATCAATTTATAAACTTGTATCAGATCCCCTCTCTCCCTTCTCTCTTTTCCCCTCTCTTCTTCTGTGTGTACATATGTGTATGTGGTGTGTGTGTGTGGTGTGTGTGTTTCACTGTTTGATCTGCTGCAGTCTCTGACGAGACTGTGTGTATTTACCTATTTGTATTTACCTATCTGTGTATTACAGGGCCCGAGCTAAGCTCTGTGACCTGTCTCCTTGTCCATTCCTGTCATATCTCTCTTTCATCTGATTGACACACACCCCATCAACGACATTACTGCTTAGTTTATTCCACTTATCAATGTGTGTGTGTGTGTGTGTGTGTGTGTGTGTGTGTGTGTGTGTGTGTGTGTGTGTGTGTGTGTGTGTGTGTGTGTGTGTGTGTGTGTGTGTGTGTGTGTGTGTGTGTGTGTGTTGTGTGCTTTTTTATGCAAGAGGGAAGGCTGTCAAAGGCAACAAAATGTTGGAAAAAAAAAAGGCCCCCTGGAACTGCATGTTCCCTAAAAGGTCTGAAATAGTCATCCACAAGCCAGGGACAAATGTCTTGACACCTCTCTCTTAAAAGAAGTCAAATCGTGGGAAGATGGAAATACAGAAGCAGGCAAGGAGTTCCAGAGCTTACCAGTGAAAAGTATGAATGATTGTGAATACTGGTTAACTCTTGTATTAGAGAGTTGGCCAGAACAGAGATGAGAGAAAGAAGAAAGCCTTGTGCAATGAGGCCACAGAGGAGGGAAGGCATGCAGCTAGCAATATTAGTAGAGCAGTTATCATGAAAAAAGCAATTAAAGATAGAAAGAGATGCAACATTTCAGTGGTGAAAAAGAGGCTGAAGACAGTTGGTCAGAGGAGGGGAGTTGATGAGACAAAAAGCTTTTGATTCCACCCTATCTAATGAAGCTGTATGAGTGGAACCTCTCAACCATGTGAAAAGTATTCCATAAAAAGGATGGATAAGGCCCTTGTACAGAGTTAGCAGTTGAAGGGACAAGAAAAACTGGCGGAGACGCCTCACAACTCTTAACTTCATAGAAGCTGTTTTAGCAAGAAATGAGAAGTGAAGTTTCCAGTTAAGATTATGAGTAAAGGACAGACCGAGGATACTCAGTGTGGAAGAGGGAGACAATTTTTCTTTCTTTTTTTTTTATGTAGGAGGGACAGCTGGCCAAGGGCAATAAAATATGAAAAAATGCCCACTATGTTGCTAGTTCCCTAAAAGACATTAGAGTTAGCTAAAATTCAGAAACAAGCGTCTGGACACCTCTCTCTTAAAACAAGTCAAGTTAAAGGAAGACGGAAATACAGAAGCAGGAAGGGAGTTCTAAAGTTTACCAGTGGAAGGTATGAATGATTGAGAATACTGGTTAACTCTTGCATTAGAGAGCTGAACAGAATAGGGGTGGGAACAAGAAGAAAGCCATGTGCTGCGAAGCCGCAGGAGGAGAGGAATGCAGTTAGCAAGATCAGTAGAGCAGTCAGCATGAAAATAGCGATAAAAGATAGAAACAGATGCAACATTTCCGTGGTGAGAAAGAGGCTGAAGACAGTCAGAATAGTGGAGTTAAAGAGACAAAAAAGGAAATAACCTGGAGTACCAATGTACTGAATAGTGGAGTGTGACTGAGAACAAAATTCAAGTATTCTAAGATAATATTTTAAGGGGAGATAGAGAACACTGAAACATAGAATCTGACTAGTATACCATGTGCAGTGACTCATACTTGGTAAGTCCAAGGTAAGAGAACAGATTTCTATGGCAATGTGTGAACTGTAATATCAAAACAGTGAAAGTCAACTAACCGCAAGTTGTGACAGTACTTCATATGCACAGTAACTACGTAGATTGTTACGCTATCTTTGCAAACTTAATCGTATTCATAAATGAGGTGAGGTCACATTTGATGCTTGTCTTAATATCACACATGGTTGTAGACTTACATTATGTATAATGAGGCTATAGCCTCATAATGATCATTAAAAAACAAATCAGATAAAGAAATAAATGAAACATATATAAACAGAAGCAAAGATTCAGAGCACTGTTTTAATACGGGTAGTCATAAGCTATTATAAAAATCTGATTCCCTACAGAATGGATTTCCTCATGACTCTAAGGACCATGAGACTTGATGGAGCCTCAGCAACCAAGTGCTTCTGATTTGCCTTTGTCTTTGAGAAGAGAAGTTAACCTATCTTTGGTGCTTTAAAAATTATCAGTGGAATACGAAGAGCCTCAAGCAATTTTCATATCAGCCACAGAAAAGCAAAAGATTGAGATGATGATCGAGAGTCATGGACACTTCCACATGAATAACTTACCACTATTAAAGTTATTGAAACATTTGTTTTCACGTATAATACAATCTATTTACACATAGTAGACAATCAAAAGAAATTCACATACATTATATATATAAATACAATATGGTATGGTTTCTATTTAGGCTTGAATATCTAGCCTATATGTTTGAGCAGAATTGCATGTATTTTGTGATTTGGTTTTGCTATATGTAAGAGAGTTTAAATGAATTAAATATCAAAGCTAATAAAACTATAACCACATATATTTAGCAGTAGAAAACATCAGTAAAGTTGAACTCTTTTGAACACAACATACCACAGTTAATGAAAATTCCATCCTTCTTCAGGTATTCTTACTATCTATCTCCTGGATGACGTATTTCAGCTTGGCAGCAGCAGCTTCGATATCACCAGTGGAAATGTCATGATGGGTAACAAAGCGCACTGCTGTGTTGGTCCAAGGCAACACTTTCACAATTATGCTGCCTCCAACTGCAGATTTCTCTTCTTCTTCCACCTGATAAATCAAACACTCATGTTAGACAGTTTATTTATTTATTTATTTTTTTTATGCACAAGGGAAACTACCTGAGGGAAAAAAAAAAAAAAAAAAAAAAAACATGAGATGCAAGTTCCCTAAAAGATTAATAAAGAATTAGCCAAAAGACAAGGACAAATGTGTTGAACACTCCCTCTTAAAACAAGTCAAGTTGTAGGAAGATAGAAATACTGAAGAAGGCAGGAAGTTCCAGAGTTTACCAGAGAAAGGTATGAATGATTGAGAGTACTGGTTAACTGATGTATTAGGGGGTTGGACAGAATAGAGATGAGAGGAAGAAGCAAGCCTTGTGCAATGAGGCCACAGGAGGAGATGAGGCATGCAGTTAGCAAGATCAGTAGAGCAGTTTGCATGAAAATAGCAATAAAAAATAGAAAGAGATGTAACATTTCAGCAGTGAGAAAGAGGCTGAAAACAGTCAGTCAGAGGAGGAGAGTTGATAAGATGAAAAGCTTTTGATTCCACCCTATCTAATAAAACTGTGTGAGTGGAACCTCTCCAAACATGCAAAGAGTACTTCATAAAAGGACGAATAAGGCCCTTGTACAGAGTTAGTTGGAGGGGTGAGAAAAATTGGAGGAGGTGCAGCAGAACACCTAACTTCATAGAAGCCCTTTCAATAAGAGATGAGATGTGAAGTTTCCAGTTAAGATTATGAGTAAAGGACAGACCAAGGATATTCAGTACGGAAGAGGGAGACAGTTGATTGTCACTGAAGAAGAGGGGATAGTTGTCGAGTTGATAGATGAAGGAATTGGGTTTTTGAGACATTGAACACAAATAAGTTTTCTCTACCTCAATCAGAAACCTTAAAAAGATCAGAAGTCAGACATTCTGTGGCATCCCTGTGTAATCTGTTTACTTCCTGAAGGGTTGATTGTCTCTGAAAGGACGTGAAATGATGTAGGGTGGTATCATCAGTGTAGGAGTGGATAGGGCAAGAAGTTTGGTCAAGATCATTAATAAGTAATAGAAAGAGTGGGTGACAGGATAGATCCCAAAGGAACACCACTATTAATAGATTTAGGAGAAGAACAGTAGCCGTCTACCATGGCTGCAATAGAACAGTCGTAAAGAAACCTCATGATAAAAATCACAGAGAGAAGGATAGAAGCCATACAAGGGCAGTTTGGAAATCAAAGCTTTGTGCCAGACTCTATCAAAAACTTTTGATATGTCTAATGTGACAGCAAAAGTTTCACCACAATTTTTAAAAGAGGACGACCAAGACTCAGTAAGGAACGCAAGGAGATCACCAGTAGAGCAACCTTGACGGAAGCCATACTGGCTATCAGATAGGATTGTAAAGTTACATGTTTAAGAATCTTCCTATTCAGGATAGATTCAAAATCTTTAGACAAACATAAGATTAAAGCTATAGGACTGTAGTTTGAGAGATTAGAATGGTCAACCTTTTTAGGAAAAGGCTGAAAGGAGGCAAACTTCCAGCAAGAAGGAAAGCTAGAAGCCGATAGACATAGTTGAAAGAGTTTGGCTAGGCAAGGTGCAAGCACAGATGCAAAGTTTTTTAGAACAAAAGGAGGGACCTCATCAGGTTCATAAAGGCGACGTCACATTAGCACTTTTTCAGTCGTTGTCGACAATTTCCATAGTTTTTTTTGCGGTTCCATCAACTCTTTACATCATCTTCAGTTTGACGAAACTCACTGGTTTTCTTCTACCATCACTTTTTAGTCAAATTAAGATCTATGGTTTCTAATCAACACTTATTTAAAAATTTAATTTCTTGTTAATTGGAATGATGTTATATTTCCAACTTAATAGAATCTTAATAAGTTGATGTTTATATATTTCTATATATCTTTTTTTTTTTGTTCTAGCCTAGCAATGAAAAGTGACTCAGTTGTTTGCTTAGATTTCTCTAGGACTGCTATGCTACAAGGCAGAACTTCCAAGTAGCAATTAGCAAAGAAGAGCAGCTCTGTTGTTTATCAGTGGACAAAGCTGTCAGAGGAGTTTCTCATAGAGGGCATTAGAGGCCCATAAATACCAACGGCAAAATAGCGCTAGCTTGCTGGGGATGAACGGGCAGCCATGTTTGTTTACAGTTGACAAACGCGACAGAGGCGGAAGCGAACTTGTGTGTGATGACAAGCATCGACAAAAGTTGAATCTTCAGAAACTTGACAGAAAAAGTTGACAGAAAAGTGCTAGTGTGATGCCGCCTTAAGCTTTCCGAGGGTTTAGGCCAGCAAGGGCATGGAAAATATCATTACAAAGAACTTTCACTGAAGGCATGAAATAGTCAGAGGGAGGAGGAGAGGGAGGGACAAGCCCAGAATCATGCAAGGTGGTGTTATTAGCAAAGGTTTGAGAGAAGAGTTCAGCTTTAGAGACAGATGAGATGGCAGTAGTGCCATCAGGATGACATAAAGGAGGGAAAGATGAAAAAGTAAAGTTGTTGGAGATGTTTTTGGCCAGATGCCAGAAGTCACAAGGAGAGTTAGAGTTTGAAAGATTTTCACATTTTCTATTTATGGAGTGTTTGGCAGATTCAAGAACAGACTTGGCATGAATCCAGGCAGAAATATTAAGTGCATGAGATTCAGAAGATGGAAGGCTTTTGTGGGCAACCTCTCTATGATGCATAGCATGAGAACAGGCTGTGTTAAACCAAGGTTTACAAGGTCTAGGTTGAGAAAAAGAATGAGGAATGTATGCCTCCATGCCACACACTATCACCTCTGTTATGCGTTCAGCACACAGAGATGGGTCTCTGACATGGAAACAGTAATCACTCCATGGAAAATCAGCAAAATACCTCCTCAGGTCCTCCCAACTGGCAGAGGAAAAATGCCAGAGGCACCTCCATTTTGGGGGATCCTAAGGAGGGATTGGAGAAATAGGACAAGATACAGAAAAGAGATTGTGATCAGAGGAGCCCAACAGAGAAGGTTGTGTAACAGCACAAGCAGAAGGATTACAGGTAAGAAAAAGATCAAGAATGTTGGGCGTATCTCCAAGATGGTCAGGAATACGAGTAGGGTGTTGCACCAGTTGCTCTAGGTCATGGAGGATAGCAAAGTTGAAGGCTAGTTCACCAGGATGGTCAGTGAAAGGAGAGGAAAGCTAAAGCTGGTGATGAACATTGAAATCTCCAAGGATGGAGATCTGTGCGAAAGGGTAGAGGAACAGAATGTGCTCCACTTTGGAAGTTAAATAGTCAAAGAATTTACTATAGTCAGAGGAGTTAGGGGAGAGATAGACAGCACAGATAAATTTAGTTAGAGAGTGACTATTGAGTCTAAGCCAGATGATGGAAAACTTGGAAGATTTGGGAATGTGGGTACGAGAGCAAGTGAAGTCATTGCGCACATAGACGCAACATCCAGATTTAGAACAAAATGAGAAAGAGGCTACTGTCAGTTGCCTCAGACAGCTGTGTTTCAGCGAAAAAAGAAGAGGAGGTTTAGTTGAGGAGAGGTTGTGTTCTCCAGATTGAAAATTAGATCTAAGACTGCAAATGTTGCAGAAGTTAATGATGAAAAAGTTGAGGGAGGTGTCAAGACATTTTGCATCGCCACTGAGAAAGCAGTCTGACCTGGGGATATTTCTGGTCCCTTCCCCAGAATAGGACTCTGAGGCTGGATTTGGAGTTGCCATTTTTTTTTATTTTGAATGATATTATAAAATATGTACTGATAAATTTCATAATTTTATATACAGTGGAACTCAGTTCACAAATAGATTTTTCTAACAATTTTTTGCATGAATTCAGTGTAAGAACACAAAAACATCCCACAAACACTCTCAGCCAGTAAGCATGCACTCAGTCATTCAGCTGTGTTGTGGCCCATCTACTGTAAGCAGTATGATTATCACACAATGGCTAGTTTCTCTGGCACCGGCAATAGATTATCACAGATTTCAAGGCCAGGTGATTCCCAGCTGTTTGATTGGGGGGTTAAGCCTAAGCCTGAGTTCCCCCTACTCCCTCCTACCTCCTCCAATCTTTCAGAGTGATAATTTATAAGGAAAGGCAACATCACGTCTTGTATCAAACAAGCATTGGCTGGAAAGAAATGATGAAGCATAGGAGTCTGTGTATGGTAGGGAATGTGTGGTACTTATGACAGCAGGTGCTCTGCCTTTCAGTCACATTCGACCTTGTGTCTCAGAGTCTGGACACTCCAGAAAGACCACACCTGCCACTGATATGCTTATAAGATGTGACATTATCAAGACTGGATCAGAGACTGCACTCAAGGGACATGAGGTGGAATTAAGAAACCATGTGCTGTCCTGAGTAGCAACAATTACTGCTGCACAAATACTCATATACCTCAACGTTTCTTTCCAGCCAATGTATGATTGGTGCTAGGCCAGACTTAGTGTCTTTTCCTCTTCAACCATAATTTCATTTTAGTATATTCCTTGTCACCTAAAATATAAAAAAATAAAAAAATAATATTATATTTAAAAAAGGCTGAAACAAAATAATCGTTTTGGCAGGTGAATACATCTATGTAAAATACATCCACACGTACACTACACATTTATGCCCTTCCTAAACACACTCCATTTTGCCAGTCAAGAGAGAGAGAGAGAGAGAGAGAGAGAGAGAGAGAGAGAGAGAGAGAGAGAGAGAGAGAGAGAGAGAGAGAGAGAGAGAGAGAGAGAGAGAGAGAGAGAGAGAGAGAGAGAGAGCGCAAATTAATGAAAACCATTCTGAAAGAACTTACCACTGACAACCGCTTGCAGAACTCCTCTGGACTCAGGACATAAGGATTCACTTCCACAACAACAATGTTAGTGTGCACCTCCGATGGATGGCAACTAACAATCTTATTTCCATTCTCGAGTATTGCTGGAAAAGATTAAATAAATCAATCAATTAACTAATAAGAATAAAATAATAATAAAAAAAAAAAAAAAAAAATATATATATATATATATATATATATATATATATATATATATATATATATATATATAGATATACATACACTGTTGACCCTCACTAACTCAGACTAAGAGGGGAAAGGTTAGTCCCAGAGATGTGAATGTCTGACTTATACAAATTTAGGAGAACAGTGGTTGTCTACCACAGCTACAATACAACAATCAGAAAGAAAACTTGAGATAGATTTGCAAAGAGAAGGATATAAACCTTTGGAGGGCAGTTTGGAAATCAAAGCTTTGTGCCAGACTCTATCAAAAGCTTTTGATATATATAATGTGCCAGGAAAAGTTTCACCTAAATCTCTAAAAGAGGGTTGGACAGAACAGGGATGAGACAAATAAGAAAGCCTTGTGCAGCGAGGCCACAGGAGGATGGAAGACAAGCAGTTAGCAAGATCAATAGAGCAGTTACATCACCAGTAGAGCGACCTTGACAGAAGCCATACTGGTGATCAGATAGATGATTGTGAAGTGACATGTTCAAGAATCTTCTTATTCAGGATAAATAAAAAAAACTTTAGACAAGCAAGAGATTAAAGCTATAGGTCAGTAGTTTGAGGGATTAGAATGATCACCCTTTTAAGGAACAGGCAGAATGTAGGCAAACTTCCAGCAAGAAAGAAAGGTAGAAGTCAATAGGCATAGTTGAAAGAGTTTGACCAGGCAAATTGCAAGCATGGAACCACAGATTTTGAGAACAATAAGAGAGACCCCATCAGGTCCATAAGCCTTCCGAGGAAAGCCAAAACTGGTGGTGAACACTGAAATCTCCAAGGATGGAGAGCTCCGTGAAAGGGTAAAGGGACAGAATGTGCTCCATTTTGAAAGTTAAATAGCAAAAAAATTTACTATAGTTAGAGGAGTTCAGGGAGACATAGACAGCACAGATAAATTTAGTTAGAAAGTGACTGTTAAGTCTAAGCCAGATGGTGGAAAACTCAGAAGATTCAAGAGTGTGGGCACGAGAGCAAGTTAAGTTGTTGTGTACATAGATGCAAAATCCAGCTTTGGAACAAAGATGAGAATTTTCCTTGACGTAATGAAAGATATGGCAATGTGGCATGGATTATAGGCCTCACTCTGTGGGCCAGTACAATTTAGTTTTACTATAGCCTAGTAATGCCCTACCGTGGTCAGTGTACTAGCCTCTAAGGGTGTTTTATGGAGGGTTTATGTGCTACCCACAACAATTTGACAGGCAGGCATAATAATGATGAATTCATTGACAAGTTATGATAGTTTTGTATGAAAATAGGTGGCAGTGACTAACACTGACATTCATGTGTGCTTTGAAAACCGTTAGTGGACCTTAACATACCTCGGTTATGGTGGAAAACACACTGGCTAGTTCTCTCTGGTGTGCACAAAACACTGGGAGTACTGGCAGAAAAATTTGAACTTTGCCTCATCATTTTTACTCTGTTTATGTGTTATGGGACTTAAAATGGGACATAGTGCAAAGACCTGCCTAGTGCCCAGATCCTCCAGTACTTTATAGGAAAGTGAAAACTTTTGAGAAAGGCAGTTCAACTACAACTTTAGTTCCTGGGTCAGTCAGAATCTGACTTAATGTGAAATTTGACTTATCAGGGTCCGAGCTATCGAGGTTCAACAGTGTGTGTATTTTATTTATATATATATATATATATATATATATATATATATATATATATATATATATATATATATATATACAGTAAGGTCTCGGTTTACGTCAGAGTTGCGTTCCTGTAACATGACGTAAGTCAATTTTGTACGTAACTCGAGTTTCCATACATTTCAAAGCATATTATGGAGTTTTCAACCAATCATTGTTTATGGTCATTCAGGTAAGTTAAAGGTTATATTGTTATATTATTTACAACTATGTAGGAATATGAAACACAAGCTTGTTTTTGTTGTTGATTAGGGCCACGAACGTGAAGGACTGCAGGTTGCAGAGAGAGGTGGACGCCTGAGGCCGCCAGAAGGGTGGGCAGGTCGAATGTTGTGACGCCCAGGGTGGACAGCTGGGAGTGTAGTGCAGTGCGGTGGGAGTAGAAGCGTGGGCAGCGGGGCAGGAAATGCAATAGGAAAGGGCAATAGGGATCAGCAGACAGGCGCAGACGGTGCAAGTCAGCTGCGAGTGTCGTGTGGCCCAGGCGAAGGCTCCGGAGTTGTTATTGTTGTGATGGGTGTGCGAGCCCTCAAGGTCGTCAACCTCCCCGTTGTCATGGTAACGGGCTTCCCATTTTCTTCTTCCCTCCCTCACACACAGCTGCTGCCTCCCTTCTCATGTCTTTTAATTATGTCCTCTTTTTCTTGTAGCGTAATGGTTTTCCTTTTCTTAGCATCACTGCTGTCACTAAGGAGTTTTCTCTTGGGTGCCATTGAGCAAGATACTAAGAACTTGAGTCAGTAAATGCAGAAATAGGATAACACTCTTGCCAGGGGCGACGGTGTGGTGGAAGTGAGGCAGGGTGTTATTGTATTCAAGCGTGAGGCGGGCGGTGTGGCGGGCAACCACCAACAATAACAATAAATCCAGCACTTTACGATTTATAAATTTTCAATTTTTTTAATCTTAAATTGCCTTATAGTGGACTGACATAACTACGAGTTTGACGTAACTCGAGACCAATGTAACCCGGGACTTTACTGTATATATTGACAAGAAATTCTTAGCTATTGGTTCATTCTGTCTTTGAGACACTATAAATTTTTTTTTAATAAATATATAGATACTTCAAAAGGTCTGCAACAGCAGAAACCTTACCTTGTGCTAACATCTGTGCATGTGAATGGTCATCAGCCAGCCGATCCACCATGTGATCCAGAGAGTAGAGTGCAGCTGCAGCTAGCATGCCTACTTGCCTCATGCCTCCTCCCAACACTTTTCGTAAACGAAGTGCTCTATTATGTAGAGAACATTAAATTATGCACTATATTGTTAACTGGAATTTAATAAGTACTACTCTTATTGAATTCTCTCCCATTATTATTCATCTAATGAAAGAATATCATGCTACCGATTAAGAATTTGATTTCATTTACAAATTTACTACAGGTATTTCGTTTTGTGCATGTTCTTTATGTGCGAATTCACTAAGATGCGACATTAAAATTATTATAATTAATTCAAATTGTGTGATCTGATCTATTTGCTAAAATACAATTTGCCCCAACCGCATTTCAAACAGTGCGCCAGATGTGTAGTTCTGTTGCTTGCCAATAAGCGGCCACTCCCACTCCCAGTTCATTGTTTACTGCTGTCTTGTGTGTTTAGAGTCACAGCCAGTAGAGCCGAATATGGCGATTGATTGTGAGGGACTGCGAGAAGTGAGGGAGTATCATGTTAAGTGTTAATGGGTGCTTTATTTGAACTTTATTTACACCTTAGTGTTAAATATAGGTTTAGAATGATATATTTTTAGAACATGTTCACTTTATCAGTCAAATAAATGTGTTTTTCATTGGGAAAAAAAAAAAAAAAAAAAAAGTGTTTAAGACCAAAACCCCATCCTCCTAATATCCATTGTTTCTTATGGGGAAAATAGTTTTTTGTATGATTTCAGTTTGCACGATGCCTGTAGGAACACACAGATTACACAAAACAAGAAATACCTGTTTTTTCTTCCAATCATAAACCCTGTTTTTGCAATGCATTGGGCATTTATTTCATGTGACAGAAGGTAAAATATTGAAACAGGGAAATTACAGCAGAGGCTGTATTGAAAGATAAACAAATCAATGATGGCTAAATAGTACTTCAATGCAAAATGTGTTTAAAAGATGAAAGAAAGAGTAAATGCTTTACAAATTAATATGATCTAGTTTTTTTTTCAGTAGTCAATGACTATTTGGAAGAAAAAAATAAGTTAGTGTAGTAGATGGGAAGGTGTGGTTAATAGGGCTACTTGGACAGGATTGGATGAAAGCTTTGAGGGAAGAAGTAAAGAAGCAAGTTTCATGTCTGACGGAGTGATGATATGCATAACTTACAATTAATAAGATGAGTTTTGTGATAGTGTGGATAACATTTAAGATTAAAATGCCAGCATAATCAAACATGATGTGTAACATAGTGACAGGTGGTAGTATGAGTATACACAAGCAAAAACAAATTAAAAGATAAGGCATTAATACAATTTTGAATTCTAAAAATAGAAAACAGCTTAAGTGTACATATATGATTATGGATGGGATATTGACTACAGAAGAGAATTTTGATTGCATGGATGCACAGCATAAAAGAAAAATTAACACAATTATGATGCTTGAATAATGTATATTGCTTTTATTCTTAAAATGAACTATAAGAGATGGAGGAAAAAAGGAATATATGAATAAACCAAGCAAAAAAATACAGCAGTATTACTTAATTCAGATGTATACTACAAATAAAAAAAAAAAAGTACATTTAAGTAAATGCACATATTAAGATATAAACAAATATATTTTCACTATCATAAATAAAAAAAGCTGGATATTAGTGACAAAAATAAAGATAAATTGAATAATAATAATAATAATAATAATAATAATAATAATAACAACAACAATAACAACAATAACAACACCAACAATAATAATAATAATAATAATAATAATAATAATAATAATGATAATAATAATAATAATAATAATAATAATAATAATAATAATAATAATAAAATCTAAAAGCAAAGTGTCCTCTATAAAAAAAAATTGAAAAAAGCTAAGGAAAAGGGTGATAGTGTAAAGTGCACATAAATTCAAACAAAATGTGGAAAAAAATATATAAGGCAGAAAATTACATGATTGAACTCATGCCACACACACACAGACACACACACACACACACACACACACACACACACACACACACACACACACACACACACACACACACATTGGTTAATAAAATTGACAGATAAATTTCTAATAAAAGAGAGAAGAAATAATAAAAGTAGAATGGGACAACCATATAACTTCATGATGGGAAGATGTTTAAACAGCACAAAGAGTAGTCCATTTGAAATGGACTAAAAAGGAAAAATTAGACATGTGTATGTAGATATGGAGACAGAATCATACAAATGTAGCTCAGGCCCTGTGAATTGCAACTTGGTGAATACATCTATGAAAACACATCCACACATACAGTACACATTTGTGCCCTTCCTAAATGCACTCCATTTTGCCAGTCTTCAAATGCCTCTACCCCACATGTCCAAAATATGTATAGCACTCTCATATTCAAAATAAATTATAGTTTACTCTGATGTCTTCAATTATTTAAATATAATGTTCAAGAAAACTAATTTCAGCTTTTAAAAATTCACATATTATCCCCCTGACATTACTTGGATCAGATATTCTGAATAGTTTTTCAGTTTTTTCCTTAACAAACAAACACCTGGAAATAGAGTATACTAGTACAATGGATTGTGAGTTCCAAGGTGGACATAATTCCATAAATGTCTTTTATATAAAGGATGCCCTGTGTAAGTTCAAATCTGAACTCCTGACTTACTTGTACATGAAGGGCTCTGGTCCTACAATGACAGAGCCAACTGGAGTCCCAAGGCCCTTACTGAAACAGATAGAGGCAGTGTCACAGGCTTCAAGGATACGGCTAGCACTCTCTCCACTGGCAACTGATGCATTCATAAGCCGTGCACCATCCATGTGTACTGGCAGCCCTAGTAGTTTTGCCACTTCACCTACCTGTCCAGGATATGAAAATTAAATATTTGTTACATATTATGTTAAAGCTTGTTGCTTGTCTAAAATTTTTAAATACTACTCTCATTAGGAAGATTCTCAAACATCTGTCACTTAACAATCTTCTATGTGATTACAAGTATGGCTTCCATCAAGGCTGCTCTACTCTTTGGTTAGGTTTTCTTGCCAAGTCTTGGTCATCCTCTTTCAGAGATTTCAGTGAAACTTTTGCAGTTACATTAAATATATAAAGCTTTTATTTCAAATCTGTCCTCCTATAGTTTCTATCCTTTTCTCTGCAACTTTATCTTAAGCTTTCTTTCCAACCGTTCTATTGCAGCTGTGGTAGACGGCCACTGTTCTCCTCTATCCATTAATAGTGGTGTTCCTCAGAGTTCTGTCCTGTCACCCACTCTCTTTCTATTATTCATTAATGGTGCCCAATCACACATGAAGCATTCTCAATACATGGACGAATAAGTTTCTTGTATAAAGTTAGCAATTAGGTGGGGTGAGAAAAACTCAGAAAGACAACTCGGAATGATTAATTTTATAGAAGTTAGCAAGAAATGAGATGTGAAGTTTCCAGTTTAGATTATAAGTAAAGAACAGACCAAGGATATTCAGTGTAGAATACAGGGACAGTTGAGCATCACTGAAGAAGAGGGAAATAATTGTCTGGAATCTTGTGCCAAGATGATAGATGGAGGAGTTAAATTTTTGAGGCAAAGAAAAATACTACATTTGCTCTACCCCAATCAGAAATTTTAGATCTGAAGACAAGCATTCTATGGTTTCCCTGTGCAATCTGTTTACTCCTCGAAGGGTTAGTTATCTATGGAAAGATGTAGAAAAGTGCAGGGTGTTATCATCAGTGCATGAATGAATAGGAAATGAAATTCAGTTTTAGATTAATGATGGACGATAGGAGCAAAGTGGGTGACAGAACAGATTCCAGAGAAACACACACTTTTAGTAGGTTTAGAAGAACTGTGGCCATCTACCACAGCAGGAATAGAACAGTCAGAGAAAAAACTTGATATAAAGTTGCCAAGAGAAGGATAGAAGCCATAGGAGGGTAGTTTGAACATCAAAGCTGTGTGCCAGACTCTATCAAAAAGCTTTTCATATATCTAACGCAACACCAAAGTTTTGCCAAAATCTCTAAAAGAGGATGACTAAGACTCAATAAAGTAAACCCAGTAGAGTGGCCTTGATGAAAACTATTTTTTTTTTTTTATGCAAGTGGGGAGACTGGGAAAGGGAAAAAAGAAAAAAAAAAGGTCCACTGGATTGCCAGTTATTAAGAGTTATCCAAAAGTCAGGGATAAATGTCTTGAGACCTCCCTCTTAAAATAAGTCAAGTCATAGGAAGATAGAAATACAGAAGCAGACAGGGAACACTAGAGTTTACCAAAGGAAGGTATGAATGATTGAGAGTACTGGTTAACTCTTGTATTAGAGAGTTGGACAGGACAGAATAGGGATGAGAAGAAGAAGAAAGCAAGGCTGCAGGAGGAGGAGAGGCATGCAGTTAGCTGATCATTAGAGCAGTTGGCATGAAAATAGCAATAAAAGATAGAAAGAAATGCAACATTTCAGAGGTGAGAAAGAGGCTGAAGACAGTCAGTCAGAGGATGAGAGTTGAGACGAAAAACTTTTGATTTCACCTTATCTAATAAAACTGTGTGAATGGAACCCCAAAAATGCAAAGAGTACTCCATACATGGGAGGATAAGGCCCTTTTACAGAGTTAGCATTTTGAGGGATGAGCAAAAATGGTGGAGATGCCTCAGAATGCCTAACTTCATAGAAGCTGTTTTAGCAAGAGATGAGATGTGAAGTTCCTTCTTTTGATTATGAGTAAAGGACAGACAAAGGATATTCAGTGTAGAAGATGGGGACAGCTGAGTGTCACTGAAGAAGAGATGATAGTTGTCTGGAAGGTTGCGTCGAGTTGATATATGGAGGAACTGAGTTTTTGAGGCATTGAACACTAATAAGGTATTAGTGTTCAATGCCTCAAAAACTCAGTTCCTCTGCCCCAATCAAAAATCTTAGAAAGATCAGAAGTCAGGCATTCTGTGGCTTCCTTGCATAATTTGTTGACTTCCTGAAGGGTTGGTCATCTCTGAAAAGACGTGGGAAGGTGTAGGGTGGTATCATCAGCATAGGAGTGGATAGGGCAAAAAGTTTGGTTAACCCTTTCACTACGGTGACGCCTATGTGGGCGTCATGAAGCCCCAGTAGCAAATACGGTGACGCCTACATAGACGTCATATTTCTTTTCTGAGCTTTCTTCAGTTCAGTTGTCCCGTATAGTGTGTCGGATACCAACTACACACGCCGTATGCTGTCCTTGAAATCCTAGTGCTCCTCCCACCATCCTTGTCTCCACCAATCACAAAAGATAAGCTACATGTGTCCCACCTTGTGTCTAAAATTACCCAATAGCATAGACTGTTCCCATCTCTCTCTCTCTCTCTCTCTCTCTCTCTCTCTCTCTCTCTCTCTCTCCTCCCTTCGTCTCCCTCTCCCTTCCCTCCCTCCCTCTCTTCCTCTCGAAAGATAAGCTACATGCGTCCTGCTTGTGTCTAAAATATTAGCAAATGTCACTTTCTCTCTCTTTCTCTCTCCTCCCTTCGTCTCCTCTCCTTCCTCCTCCCTTCTTCCTCTCGAAAGATAAGCTACATGCGTCCCGCTTATGTCTAATATTAGCAAATGTCATTCTCTCTCTCTCTCTCTCTCTTTTTCTCCGAAGAGAGAAGCATCCACTTTCCTCTTCGAAGGCGACATAGTGACTAAAAAATAGCAGCATAATACACAAAGACGACAAGTATGACAAGCTTGCACAAGTTTCCAGCTCGGCACTACCGCCCGTATATCATACAGGCGGGCTTTTCTAACATCCGGCGCAAAGGGATTAAGATCATTAATGAATAATAAAAAATGGGTGAAAGGATAGAGCCCTGAGGAATACCACTGTTAATAGATTTAGGAGAACAGTGGCCGTCTACCACGGCTGTAATAGAATGGTTGGAAAGGAAACTTGAGATAAAATTGCAGAGAGAAGGATAGAAACCATAAGAGGGCAGCTTGGAAATCAAAGCTTTGTGCCAGACTCTATCAAAAACTTTTGATATGTCTAATGCAACAGTAAAAGTTTCACTGAAATCTCTAAAAGAGGATGACCAAGACTCAGTAAGGAAAGCCAGATCACCAGTAGAGCGCCCTTGATGGAAGCCATTTTTTTTTTTTTTTGAGAGTAAACAAAGTGAGTGCATCATAGTACAGTGAAAGGTTTAATGAAAGTAAAAATTATGAAGTTAAACATTTAGGCAGTTTAATTAAAGTCATTATAATGTACACTAATGTTTGTATGTACGTAACTTTATAATGTTGATGATCTTAAATCTATGAAGGGAGGGAGAGTGAAATGAGAAAGACACTAACCGGCAACCTGTGGAATGTAAACAAAGTATCACATACAAAACTTATCTACCACATTTCCACAAGGCTTTCCATTTTATCCATTGTAGAGTCACAAGTTCAGGTGGTTCTTTTAGCTTGCAAGGAAGATATGGTCTCACCAGCCTTCTTAATAGAGTCTGCTGAATTGAAAATAGTTGAGACAGTAGATGAAGTCAAGACGGTGGCGAGCGATGCTATTAGTTTTCTCCTCTCTCGTGTTTGTGAATAATATCCAGCTTCACTTTGAGAGTAAGAGACTTCCTGGTCTTCTTAGCAACACCAGGTGACATTGCAGGGTGTTTTAGTGGTAAGTTGAGCGAGGGAAGACGAGCTGCTGCTGACGCTGTTATTGTTTTGAACAGGGGGAGTGAGTGGTGCGCGTGTTGTCCATGAGAGGCGCTGGTGTATTCAAAAGCTTGTTGGCTTGCGTGATACAGCAGTGCTTTCAAACTTGGAAAAAATTACCTGGATAAAACTTCGTTAAAGTGAGTTTGGTGTTCGTTAAACGAGCAGATGGTAGTAAATGAAACCTTCATTGTAGTGAACCTTCATTGTGGAACCTATATATATATATATATATATATATATATATATATATATATATATATATATATATATATATATATATATATATATATATATATATATATATATATATATATATATATATATATATATATATATATATATATATATATATATATATATATATATATATATATATATATATATATATACAGGCAACCCCGTTTAACGAAGGTTCACACAACGAAATTTCGCTATAACGAAGGTTTCATTTTACTACCATCTGCTCGTTTAACGAACACCAAACTCGCTTTAACGAAGTTTTATCCAGGTAATTTTTTTTTCCAAATTTGAAAGCCCCACTGTATCATGCAAGCTGACAGGCTTTTGAATACATCAGGAGCTGCTGGTACTAAGGCCTGCCTCAGGAGAAATCCTGAGACACCTGTAGAATAAAGATCAAGATCAAGCCTCTCGTGGACAACACAGGCTCTGCCGATACAAAGGTCTGACTCAGAAGAAATTCTGTGTAACCTGTAGCATCAAGATCAAGATCAAGATCACACGCACCAGTCAGAACATAACAGCGTCACCAGCAGCTCATCTTCCTTAGTTCAACTTACCACCAAAACGCCCTGCAATGTGGCCTAACGTTCCTAAGAAGACCAGGAAGTGTCTTACTCTCGAAGTGAAGCTGGGTATTATTCACAGACAAGAGAAAGGCCAGAAAACTAATAACATTGCTTCCCACCATGGCTTGACTCCATCTACTGTCTACTATTTTCAAGTCAAGAGACTCTATTAAGAAGGCTAGTGAGACCTCATCTTCCTTGCAAGCTAAAAGAACCACCAGAACTCGTGACTCTACAATAGATAAAATGGAAAGCCTTGTGGAAATGTGGTACATAAGTTTTGTATGTGGTACCATGATGCGCACTTTGTTTACATTCCATAGGTTGCCGGTTAGTGTATTTCCCGTTTCACTCTCCCTCCCTTCATAAAGTTAAGATCATCAACATTATAAAGTTACGTACATACATACATTAGTGTACATTATAATGACTTAAATTAAACTACCTAAATGTTTAACTTCATAATTTTTACTTTCATTAAACCTTTTACTGTACTATGATACACTCTTGCTTTGTTTACTCTCAATGGAAGTTCAAATCAGGGGTTAAACTTGTTATAATCGGTTCGCTTAACGAAGTTTCGCTTAACGAAGTGTTTTTTAGGAACGTAACCCCTTCGTTAAACGGGGGTTGCCTGTATATATATATATATATATATATATATATATATATATATATATATATATATATATATATATATATATATATATATATAAAGTGCATGAGATTCAAGTGATGGGAGGCTCAAGTACCCTTTATGGGCAACCTCTTTATCATTCCAGAACAGGTAGTGTTTAATCGAGGTTTAGAAGGTTTAAGTTGAAAAAAGGAGTGAGGAATGTATGCCTCCATGCCACACACTATCACCTCTGTTATGCGTTCAGCACACAGAGATGGGTCTCTGACACGGAAACAGTAATCATTCCATGGAAAATCAGCATAATGCCTACTCAGGTTCCCCCAACTGGCAGAGGAAAAATGCCAGAGGCACCTCCACTTTAGGGGATCATGAGGAGGGATTGGAGAAATAGGACAAGATACAGAAATGAGATTGTGATCAGAGGAGCTCAATGGAGAAAATGGGAAACACATAAGTAGAAGGATTAGAGGTAAGAAAAAAATCAAGAATGTTGGGCGTACCTCCAAGACAGTCAGGAATACAAGTAGGGTGTTGCACCAGTTGCTCTAGGTCATGGAGGATAGCAAAGTTGAAGGCTAGTTCACCAGGATAGTCAGTGAAGGGACAAGAAAGCCAAACTTGGAGCTGAACACTGAAATCTCCAAGGATGGAGATCTCCACAAAAGGATAGAGGGGCAGAATGTGCTCTAGCTTGGAAGTTTAATAGTCAAAGAATTTACTTTAGTCAGAGGAGTTAGGGGAGAGATAGACAGCACAGATAATTTTAGTTAGAGAGTGACTGTTGAGTCGAAGCCAGATGGTGGAAACCTCGAAAGATTCAAGAGCATGGGTAAAAGAGCAAGGTAAGTCATTGTGCACATAGACGAAGCATCCAGCTTCAGAATGAAAATGAGATAGAGAAAGTAGGAGGGAACAGAGAAGGTGCTACTGGCAGTTCCCTCGGACAGCTGTGTTTCGGTGAGGAAAACATGAGATTTAATAAAGGAGTGGTGGTATTCTACAGATTAATAATTAAATCCAAGACCATGCAGAAGTTAATGAAGAAAAAGTTGAGGGAGGTATCAAGTCATTTAAGATAGTGAAGCAACAGATGTTGCCATCAAGGCTGCTGATGATCTTCAGGCTTTCCTTACTGAGTCTTGGTCATCCTCCTTTAAGAGATTTTGGTGAAACTTTTGCTGTTCCCTTATATAGATCAAAAGCTATTAACAGTCTGGTCTTTTCAACATCACTTACTCACTCACTGACTGGCTGTCACACAGCCACAATTCATCTCTCAAATGTGTGATTGACTGTGTATGAGAAAGCTTTCATGCATTTTTCTTAAGGCCTCGAGTACTTGTAAAATAAAACAAACATTTAATAATTTTGAAATATACCATAATTTGCAAGTGTTGAATAGCCTTAACAGGGTTGTTATATCCGAAATTCAGTAAACAGAATAAATAATAGATATAAAGTATTTGGACTGGCAACTGGTGAGGCTCCAGCCAGTGTGTCAACTACCAATGTCTGGGTATTTCCTCAATCAACACCATTATTTAGTTTATATTTTATATGAGAAAAGAAAAAAAATTATGATTAAGTGGGATTTCCCTCAGTCTAAAAATAGTTCAGTTCTAATGAAAAACTGTTTAAAACTGAATAGGTTATAAGTGAACCATACTTGTGTGTAGAGCAAATAAATGCGTACCCAGGATATTGAAAAACGAAACGTAACCAATCATGTAGCAGATCCAGAATAGTAAGGAACAAATATCATAAATGTGAAATATAACAGTTAACTGTATATCAAGGAATACCTGTACATTGTATTTATTCCTAAGTATATCATAATGCAATTATTGATAGCCACTCCTAACACAATCTAAACATGGTGTCACTACCTACAGACATTCATCTGTACTAGACCAATGTTCCCCCTATCAGTCCATAGTAGCACCAAGATATGTGTGTAGTACGCTATCAACCTACTTACCTCATCAATCCATGAAAGTGGCAGAACTTTACCACCACATTTGTTATGGGTGTTTTCCAAACAGATAAGAGTTGTTCTAGGACAGTGAACATCTTCATCCCTCAAGCGACGCACAACCTCTTTAGCATCAAAGGTGCCTTCATGAGATGTTGGAATAATGTGAGGTTGTATACCACCAAGCTGAAACAGTACAAGAGAACAGAGATGATGCAAGAATATAAATAATTATAATGCATACTCACTATTCATAATATAAATATCAGTTAGATTGTATACCCCTATACATATAGTGTTATAAACCATCATGATTTTGCAATACATATTCGTAGATTAAAAAAATACCAGTTTCAAATGAAACACTGATATTCTTTACTAGTACAAACTAAATAATGGAAGGGTAAAATAAGCTGAGAAAGAAAAATACAGCTTTCCTTAAAGCTGTAAAGATGCTACAAGGACTTGCAAAACTTTTTTAAGAATTTCTTATCATACAAAACAATATGTTTATTTTAAAATCTACCATATTCTCAGGGTAACATAGCTCTGGACTTCATCTTAAAATAAGAAGTAACAGCAAACCATGAAATGATTAGTGATATGAAATTAAATTATTGCAATCGCAACAATGAAGAGAATAAGATGTGACAGTAAAGGATGGCAGTGCTGACCTGAGCCATGCCAGCCTGCTCATACAGGAATATATGTGCCAAGTCACCAAGTAGAACCTCTGATCCTCGGTGCTCACAGTGTGCCAGTACTGTAATACACATGGTGACCTACTCACTACCCCATGGTATGACATGCTCCTAAACAATTATCTTTATCTAACAGCAAATAAAAATATCAGTAACATGAATGTTACATGCAAGAATTGATAATCAATTTCAAATACATTTAACTTGAAAAGTATGTAATAAAATTATTTGGGAAACACATGACTATACTTTGTTGTTAAAAAATTCTTACATGAGATAAGGTTGCCCATAGTTCCTGACGGTACGAAGAGAGCTGCTTCTTTGCCAGTGAGGTGAATCATCCTGTTCTCCAGCTCTGAGGAGGCCACATCATACACCTCAAAACACTGCATGGCATGGTTTAAGCAGTATGAAAAATGTTTATCAAAGATAGAACTAAAACACAAATAGATATCAATACACCATTGACAAATCATCTAAAAAGATATTGACAGTTTGTTCTGAAAAGTACACATTCATTCATAAAGACTTGTAATATTTCTGAGACTGGGAAAAGGAATTTTCTTTTATTCTATGGATAACTTCAAACATGTAGAGAATGATTATAAAACAGCACTTAATTTCAAAGAAATTCATAAATCCTGAGTCTTCTATAAGTTTCACTATCACAGTAATTTTCAGTTACCCATAAAAGATATTACCCAAGACAAGGAGTTTGCAGTAAATTTACATGAACATCAGAGGTCATTAATGAGTTCCTTCTTTATCAAAATTATATAGTACTTGCAATATGAAGAAACTTTGGGACCACACAGCTCTGAAAACTGTTAATCTGGTACTGATTACAAGTGATTAGTGATGTATATACTGGAACCTCAGCTCTTGAACACATTAGTTCCTGAATGCCAATCAAATTACAAAGCGTTTGAAAACCAAAGTTAATTTCTATATAGGAATCAACATAAAATGATTTAATCTGTTCCCAGACACCCTTCCACCCTGTCTTAGTGGATTATGAAAGATGTTTCACATCATCATCACCTCAGAATTATTTACCCAGAAAGGATGCATTGAATGATCTTAGTAAAACAATTAATTCATCAGAATATACTGTTTAGACCTTTAAGACATTATTTTTTGTCACTGATCTAATGACAGAGAGGAGCAACTCACTTACTGCAAACTATGAAAATAATCATAACACTTAGACATCTTGCTGGTTGGGAAAGCTACTAGAAAAATGCGTTATGTGCCGTAGTGATGGTGCTGGGTGGTCATTGACAGAGCCACTGGTGGCTGAGCACCGAAAACTGTTTGTGTACATCAAAGCTCTTCAAAAGGAACACATTTAACTTATTTATTCAAAGACTGAATTACTGTCTTACATCCTGGTCTACTATAAATAGTATATAAAAATGAAGCAAATATTCATAGACACTGGATATTAGTAATAAACTGCAACTTTTGTTACTTGTTATGGTACAGCAAACAAAACAATTATGAGTTCAAGATTTTGTTTGAGAACCAATTTGTTCTAAAAGGGAGGCATTCGGTAATCAAAGTTCCACCGCAGTGTTGAAAACCAAGAAAAGTTCACACGATAATAAGAATAATTGAGAATATTAATAATTGAGAATAGTGAGGATTCAGAGGGAATGTAAACAAAACAGGCAATAAATAATGAAGACAAAAGAAAATGTCAAAATGCTTGAGCATATGCAATACACAAAAAGGTGTAGATTGAAATTCTATTCAATGCAAGACTGTTATGACTGGATGATCATGAGATACAATCTGAATAATGTAATTGGTTTAATTTACAGTGTGTGCAATAGAGAAGAAACACTGCAGGCAGTGGTGGTGTGTTGATAACGGAAATTATTCCATGCAGAACAATGACAAATGCTTTAAAAAGGCATAGTCAATGTGCTACTCCATTTTGCAATAGCCAACACTGTAGATATTCTATTGCCTATCTTACTAAAATATGGAATGGATTGTCTTATGACTATTTTCATCATATACCCTAATTTTTTTCTTTAAGTCATTAGTGCTGCTTGTCAGATATATTCTGTAATATTATGGTTTGCAGTCAGTACATTAATTACAAATTATTGTGATCTAAAGTTTCAATATCCATAGTAATAATAATAATAACAGTAACAATAATAATAATAATAATAATAATAATAATAATAATAATAATAATATAATGAGGATAATAATAATAATAATAATAATAACACAATAATAGAAGTAATTTCTATTTACAGTATATACAAGGCCTACAATCCCACATGCAGTGTCCCTCACCGACATCTTTATTCTTACGTTGATGCAAGATGTGAAGGTTTGCTTGGCCTATTCCCTTTTGAAGTATACTCAAATGAAAATATCATTAGTTACTAAAGTTTAGCCCGACTTCCATACAGTACCATAAAAAAAAAAAAAAAAAATGTTCCCTGTAAAATTTCTTTGTTTTTTTAATGAATATTTTCTACAATCACTTCCCACCTACAATGGGTTTGACTGAGTGACTGAGTGTGAGCAATGGCTTTCAAATGGGTGTTTAAATGTGGGTAACGAATTACCATGAGTGCTCAGTGAAATACTATGCCTAATGATGCCATGAGATGGTTTTTGCATTTTTCTATACCTTTTACTACTATTATTCTTTAACTTTCTTGGTTCCCCTACCATTAGTATGTACAAGAAATTATCAGGTTAAGTAAGAGGGAGTTCAGACCACATTCTGCAGTGGGTACAGCATTAATTACTGTTTTATCTTACAAATTATCACACATGATATTCTGTGTTATGATATAGATTACTGCATATGAGCATTATTTAATGAGGATATCTGTTGGTTTCCAAAGTTTAACAAAGTCTAGTTCAGCTTATTGCCCAATTTGTATTATCTTCATTTGGGCCAATTTTCAATTACAACTACATACACTGCAATGGATATTATCAAATGCAAATATCAATAATGATTGATACTTAGTGTAAAATGAATGTGGCACAAAATGTGCAAATGGTGCTATAGTGTTGTGGAGTGGATGAAAAGAAATACACTGAAGTACATGATTATATTCAAAGGATGAGAACCAAAGTGAAGAGGAATAAACATTTGTCTTTGAAGTTGAGTCCTAGTTGGAGAATGACCCTTGGAATATGGGCAGATAGTTTAAGGTAACATATTCGAGGGAAAGGATTTCATCAAGTAATGAAAGAGTGTTTATATTAGGAAACAACGAGGCCTTTTTACTAAAGTCATACTGTATTAATATCAGGAAACAGGGAGAGATCAGAGTCTCAGAGAATCTCTTATCTGAGATATAAATGATTAAAAATTAGTATACGTAATGCCAAAATTATTTCTTTCAATGATAATAGATTATTTCATTTATAATGATCAGAATGGTCTGTACCTGAAACTGTAGGATCCTCTCGGTAAACATCATCTCCTAGAAGAGCTTCCATCATGGCTTTCTTCATTCCATCAGTGGGCTTTGTTACTGTATCAGAGCGTAAATCTACAATATGGTGCTGCAATAAACAGATGAACATACTTCAAAATATATAAGATGCATCAAGATGACATATCAACTAAAACATACAAAATATTAAGTTCAGCTCATTGTTTAATAACAATTAAACAACTACTGTTAATAATACATAGCTCGATGACAATAAAACATAAACAGAAATGAATTACTATGACAAATACCTTGACCTCCTCCTGAGAGGATGTGAGAGGGGGTGGTGACCACTGGTGGTACATCCTCAAATGGGGTGACTTGTGGCTCCACCATCTCATCAAACCTTGGCTAAGTCTAACCATTCTGCCAAAGTGAAATATGATCAAACTAGGGTAAGTTTGCAAAAAATTGCTTGTCTACTCATCCAAGTACATATATTTCAAGGTTTTAAATTATTGCTTTTCCCTCAAAAATAATATCTTATAAATATAAATTCTTAAGATAAAACATTGTATCATCATAGCTGGACAGCAAGATTTACATTTAAAAACATTTTGAGACAATGCTCTCGCTTTGTTCACAATATGTTCAATAAAGCTATAGAATGCATAAGAGAAGAATCACTATTACATCTAAATCCTCATTGTCAATAAGTTTTCCATTGATGGTGTCTATGAATAAAACTCACATCATTCTAACTAATACATCCACAACAAATCTCAAGTAAACATTTAGTTTCAGTTCATATAAAAGAACAACTTCAGATATCTTTGTAGTTTCTGACAGGATGACAAATCCACAGCAAGACTCGGATCATCGAAATGATACCTGCAAATACTTTCTGAGGTTATCAACAAATAGTTCAGTTATTTCTGATGGCACTGGGTAGCCAAGTGATTTGCACAGATGAGGAATAACATTTGAAACATTTAATTATAGCATACAGTTATACAATAACAATAATATCTAGTCTGTAATGTTGTATATCAGTAGCTTGCCTTTAGGATGCAGAGATTTTCAGGCAAAACCCTAACTGACTAGACAACAATGATTCCTGAGGGACACCAATCCTCACTAAATGCTAAAACAATAGCAATATAGAAGATTTATATGTATATATATATATATATATATATATATATATATATATATATATATATATATATATATATATATATATATATATATATATATATATATATATATATATATATATATATATATATATATATATATATATGTTTGGGCTGGACTGTGTTCAAGTAAAAAAAGCACAATAAATTCAATTACTCTAATATATTTAAAAATGTGTCAAACTTAATTTTTATAAAAGAAATTGTGTAAACTGAGTCACTTGTATCTTAAACATATCTTGTATAAGATTTTATGTTGGATTAGTGTCCTTAAGTGGGTGTCCAAGGAGGATGAAGCCCTTACATAGATTGGGTTACATTAGTCAAGAAATTTCCCATTCTATGGCATTTTGTCTTTTTGATTTTTCATCAGTCTTTTTTTTTTTATCTCTTCTATCATATAGCCTTACTTCTCCACCCAAACTTGCTTGTCCTGGAGAGGTGGCAATAAAATACATGAGCTACTACTGGTAACATTTATCCTGCAGTAGATGTTATCACCATCACCTCCATTCATGAGATTCCCTAAATTCTCAAAATATTCAGGACTTGAATTAGACATAATCTTCCTGATCAAAAGCCATGTTGTTGATCATTAAAGGGTTTATTTCCACTGTGTTTAAATAATTTTCTCTGTATCACACATTATACCATCTGATTTATTTCCTGTCTCTCCTGTCACTACCATCAGAGGTCACAGATGTAAGGTAGCCAAACCACACACCCTCACAGAATGTACACATAGGTTCTTCAGTGTGAGATGTATTGACCACTGGAGTGCACTACCAAATAATGTCATGAGTGCATCTTCAAGAAAGGATTACATGGATCACTGAAAGAGGCAATGTTCTCTTATAGATTGAAGTCACCATCAGTAAACTGACATTCTACAGCTTCTCATTCAAAAATGCACTACCACTACATTGCTGTTTTGCACTGTGTTAACTTCTTTATTAACAGAAATTGGTAAATTTGCAGTTTCAACCAATATCCCCTATCTCTACCATCACCCCCCAACCCCTCCAACAAGCTTGGGGGCCTTTAGGGGGGTTTTGATGGGAGGAGGCATATATATATATATATATATATATATATATATATATATATATATATATATATATATATATATATATATATATATCAGTTAATTTTCTTTTTATCTAAGGAAATTTTCCTGTTTGAAGAATTCCCCTAAATCTACGGAAATTTCCATAAATCTATGGAATTTTCCTTAAATCCTTCAGTGTAGGGAAATTTTACATAACATAACCTTCCCCCTATAGGAGACTAACCTAACTCTAACATAAACTTAACCTAACGTAATCTAGTTGGGGGTGGGCTACGACCCCCATCCCCCGCACCACCCCTTCACTAGAACACTAACCTAACCCTAATATAAACCTAACCTAACGTATTCTAGCCTTGGGGGCTGCGTCCCCTCGCACCCCCGCCTCTAGGACACTAACCGAACGCTAACAAACCTAACCTAACGTATTCTAACTGGGGGGGATGTATCCCCTAACCCTAACATAAACCTAACCTTACATATCATAGCTTTAGAGCTGCTCACCCCCCACCCTCGACTCCGACACCCCTGTGCTAGGACCTGGTCCTCTTATATAGCTTCACACAATATGCCATCTCTACCAATGTCCCTCCAGTATAAATTCATAACTCACAATACCCTAATGAGAGGATGAAGGTCCTGGCTGTGGGTCATCCTCTACTCAAGTGTCGTTAGGTTCACTGTCCTCCATGGAGACAGCAGGAACGATGATTTCCCAGTAATCAAATTCGCAACCTTTACATCTCAAGTCAATGGTGGCCATGGCTGAACTGTGCACACATGTCTCTGTCCACCTGTCTGCCCAACTGTGCCCTGCCTATGAATACATATAGCGAATTACCATTGGCACAGCTCGTGGTGTTAAGACAAAAGAACTATAGACACAATAATAATCCTATTCAGCAGTTACCCCACAAATCCCAGCTACAAACATATGCAAGTCAGTGTACTGCTCATTTCCGAGAGCACGCCGCAGACATAGCACATTCCCCGACCTACTGCAGCGTTATTATTCATGTCTGATAGGGTAAAGTAGGGTTAGAAATGCTCGTAGAAGTGTGATCCAGACCGTGAAAATGTGTGTAGTTACATGTGGTGTATTGGGTGAAACTACAAGAAAATTAAGGAAACTGCAAGAGGCTGTCAGGCTTGCATGTGCCAGTCCTTGTGTGAACAAAACTACCTAAGCCCACATATCATCCTCATCCACAAATATTTCTAATCTTCTTTTAACCCTGTTGATTCATCACTAACATGATTACTGAGTCTATTCCATTCATCAACTACTGTTAGAGAACTAGTTCCTTCCCATTTTATCCTTAAACCTAAATTTATCAAGCTTGAACCCATTATTTCTAGTTCTATCCTAGCTGTTGATCCCAAGAACTTTGCTCATGTCCCCTTTACCACTTATGTCAGGTTTTCTCTTAACCTACGACTCTCTAAGGAATGCAAATTCAGTATCGTCAATCTCGCTTTGTATTCTTTTACACACTCCTTTGCACCGATTTTAATGGACATCTATCCTTCCTATATTGATGGGACCAGAACAGTGCAGCATAATCAATGAACGTCCTGATCAGAGGATCTAGATTATGCTGTGCAGTTCTGGTGCCGACACCACTGGAAGGATATAGGTGTAGTATTAAAATCAGTGCATAGCATAGAAGAATGTCTAAAAGCAAAATGATACAGAGGATGAGGGGTATGAATCCCTACGAAACGAGACTGAAGATACTAAATTTGCATTCCTTATATATTACATGGATCGCAATGTTTGTTAGAAGGGCTGGTGTGTCAGCAGATCTTGGCTCCCCAATATTCTAGGCCATTAAAAATATAATTGCCTGACTACTGAGACCTTGGGTAGCCAACCCCAGAGGTGAGCTGGTGGCTGAAGCTTAGGTACATTAGTTCATTCTGTACAACTAAATATTTAATATTATTTCCAGCTTCAACACAGCATCTAACATGTACGCACTCTAGCTCTGCGTGTCACACTGCAGTTTAGCTCTTACCTAACCATTTTGCTAAAAGGTAACACAGCGTCAGGGACAGGCGGTAGCCACACACCAACTTCACCAAGTCACCAACAGGTTGCTGGGCAGACTTCCTCAGCCTCCTTACGTCATCATCTAATCTAATCGCGTATCTACTCTTCTTTGTGGGAAATTCTACGATAATTATATAATTTTCCAAGTTCAATATCAGCTCAACAATAATAATAATACAAAAAAAAAAAAACGGAAATCCACGTGTTGTGTTTGTTATGAATGATGACGTCACGAATCACGATGACGTCAAGGCAAACAGCTGATCGGAGGCCGGAGGCTGGCTGTTGGCAACTTGGCAGTGGCTGGGCACTGGGAAGTGGTTAGAAAGAGTAGGAATTACTGAAAGATATCCAGTACGAAGTTACTATTGTTATGTTGTATAAGAACAGCATGCAAGGCGTGGAGCTGAGTGATCATAATACTACTCGCTTGTTTCACTAATAATCGCCCGTAATACAACATGTTGAAATTTTGCCACCTGACAAAGCAAGCATTCACTAGAAGCTCCTGCATTATAAAAGACGGAGCGAGAACTTTATCTGTGTTGCAAAATAAAGTGCCAGTGTTCTGTTCAAATTATGGTTGTGTAGACCATCATGAAAATCGCCCAGATGTTGAGCCTCAACCGTCCAGGTTTAAGGGGCAGGTGGGCCGCAGGTTACTCACAGGTTTTCCCCCAGGTGAAGCAAGAAGACCTTACACTGACATCCATACAAATGGGGATAAAGGTTAGACTTTTGCAGGCTAAATTAATGATAATAAAAGTAATAATAATAGTAATAGTAAATCTTACCAATATTTAGCACCTCCTTAAGTATTTTTAAATACCCCTTTTCCCCTCAGCAAGCTTGGGGGCACATGGGATAATAATAATAATTTGATTATTATTATTATTTTTATCATTATTATTATTATTGGTAGTAGTAGTATTTTTATTATTACTACTAGTATTATTACACTAGTTATTATTATTTTATTTATTTGTTTATAAATTTTTATCATTATTATTATTATTGTTATTATTATTATTATTGTTGTTATTATTATTATTATTATTATTATTATTATTATTATTATTATTATTACTACTATTATTGTTGTTGTTGTTGTTGTTGTTGTTGTTGTTGTTGTTGTTATTATTATTATTATTATTATCATTATTATTATTATTATTATTATTATTATTATTATTATTATTATTATTATTATTATTATTATTATTATTATTATTATTATTATTATTATTACTATTATTATTGTTGTTGTTGTTGTTGTTGTTGTTGTTGTTGTTGTTATTACTATTATTATTATTATTATTATCATTATTATTATTATTATTATTATTATTATTATTATTATTATTATCATTATTATTACTACTACTACTACTACTACTACTGCTGCTGCTGCTGCTATTACTACAAGTACATATTTACGGGCCGGGCCGGTGTATATCGTGGTAGCGGATGTTTGTCCTTTGGTCAATAAGTAGATTATGTTCCTTTTCTTTGTTTATTACAAAATAGATGTTCTTCACAATTTACAAGGTTTGGCACTGTTTCAATCACACTTCACACTCACGCTGCTGTCTCTCTCTCTCTCTGTGACTGTTACAGGAGTCACGTCTAAAGGGTAAGAGCGCCGGTACAGATCTCCTTATGAAAATGGTAGATCGTAGGACGGTGAGGCTGGAAGCATGACGTCAGATAAGTAATTGACCAATAGAAATGTACTCCACGTGGAGTTGTCCCTGGATGTGACCAATGGGATACATTATTCAAGAAGCTGACGGGTGCATATCCCTTATCGCGTTGTTTGGGTTACGGCAAGGTTTTATGACTTGTTTGCGAGCTTACCAGCGTTAATAGAACAGTCATGTTCAAGCCTCCTCTCCCGTCTCACTTCTACCTATTGCCTACTCTATACTGTTCATTGTTGTATTTGAAATAGGTCTATTACACATACTGCTATTGTACTGTCAAGCATAGAGATATAGACATAAAGAAAAGTGGCTCAGGTTAGTAAATTTTCAAGAATTCTTTGATTTAACAGAATTTTTTTCCCACCAACAGGACAAATTGACAGAGCAAGTTATCAGCACACATCTGTAGATGAAAATACGGAATTCTTCCACTTCTATCCCACATGTCTGGCGGAAACAATAGCCAGTGTGTCCTCCAGCTTTACAGTGGTACCAGACATGGTAACTGAAGCAGAGGAAGCAATGCTCATGAAGGAAGTGGAGCCTCACCTCAAGAGGCTGAAGTATGAATTTGATCACTGGGATGATGTAAGGAGGTGATACCATTTTCATCTAAAATTGAGCAAAATTTTTATCACTGAGTAATATATATAGCTCTTCTCACTAGAAATAACAATTTTCTCTTATTTTAAACATTTCTACCTGAGAAAAAAAAAATCCATGCAAATACTTGTATTATTAAGTTGATATGCTTTTCTTTGGGGCTATGTCATATCTCTGCATGTCACTTACATTTCTTTGGTTATTCACATTCATCAGTTCTCAAGATACTCAGTCCATATGTTCGATAACAGAGATGAGGCATTGAGGATAGAGTGAGAGAGAATTAGAAGTAAAAAATGAGTATGTATTGAAATGGTTTAAGAACATAGAGAGGGTGGAACATTGATTGGTGGAATTAACTGGATATGATTCAAGATGTTTAAGGCAGAAGAAGACCATAAAAGGGATGAAATGACAGTATGAATGTTATGACTGAAAAAGGGACTTCATTCCTATAATGAGAAATTAATCTATCAGAAATGAGGATGGTGGACACGACCAGGTGAGAGAGAGAGAGAGAGAGAGAGAGAGAGAGAGAGAGAGAGAGAGAGAGAGAGAGAGAGAGGGGGGGGGGGGGCCTGCTTGTGTGAATTGCTAGATATATGTTTGTTTGGATGTTATTGTGCAAGCACGGATAATGAAACTTCCATACTGAGAGAGAGAGAGAGAGAGAGAGTGCCACAGACTGCAGACAATAGAGATCTTTATGTATTTCTGTGAGATTGGGTCAGGCTTATAATGTCCCATCTTTGAAAGTTTATCTGATATATTTATCCTTATAGCTATGAATGTTCCTGCCACTTACAATTTCCTCAGTCAATGCATTCCATTGCCTGATTATCCTGTCAGAAAAAATATGTATATTTCCTAATCTTTCTTCTCTTTTTTTGGTACTTTTTCTCACTGTTCCCTTTTAGTGTGGATTGTTGTACATTGCAAAATCTGTCATATGAATCTCTTATTTTCTATTAATACATTTGTACACCATGATAATGTCTTTTTTTATTTTTTGTCTCCTTATTTTAGTGATAGTAGCTTTTTTTCTTTTTATCAGGGGAGTAATCATTTTGTGTTTGCTTTTCCTTTTGCTCATGCAACAGTTTTGCTTCTGAAAATGCTTAATGTACTACTATTTGTTATTTTCTTGGTTTGCAGGCCATTCATGGATTTCGTGAGGTAGAAAGGTCAAGGTGGAGCCAACAGATCTCTTGCATTTTGGATAGAATATGTAAAACTGCTTTTCCTGACACCTGTCAACAGCTTCCTCAAACACATGTGCTTGACCTGGCCAAGTCTGGAGTCATCAAGCCACACGTAGACAGCGTGAGGGTCAGTCACACAATAATTTAAGAATTTTGTTGATCTTTTAACTACTTATTTTAAATTTTAAGGGTATTGACTCTTCATACAATGGAGTTGGCCAGAAATAACACCTATAGTACATTTTATTATCCATGAAAATGTAGGCACATGCCAAAATATTAAAATAAATAAAATAAATAATATATTTATGGTCAAATTCTTTTTAGTGTAGTTGCTGTCATCTCCATGGAAGACTCATTCTACTTGGATTTTCTCATTCTCTTCTGTTACTTTTTCATCTTTTTGATTTTCATTGTTCATTATCATATCATATTGCTCTGACTCACTCTGCTCCAATCTGTACATACACTAAACTTTTGCTTATTATATGAGGAGAAAATTCAGTGTTCCAAAATTAACCTCACATATACTGTAGATTTAGTAACTCACATTATATATAAGTTATACAGTATGAACTTTATTTGGATATACATAAAACAACAAAATCTTCTGTGCCCAAGTAAACAAGAATACATTACTAACAAGTAAACAAAAAGGCATACATACATTTATATTATAGATACATACACACATACATATGAGCACAAAAACTTGCAACTACAATTGTCACTGTGAGACTGGGGCAGAGGCAGTGTATATGCACATAGTGTGTGCTTCACCACCACCACTGTCATCACTACCACCCCACTCTCTATCCCTCCCTCTCACCATCACTCACATCCCCCACTTCCACTGACCAAACATTCTGCCTCATTTACTGTCCTTTGTTTGATAAAGCAGATCAGTAAGGCTGCGTTTACACCAAGCGAGTCAAGTCGTGTCAAGTCATGAGCGTCATTTGACTTGAGTCATTTTGACTTACCTCCGTTCACATCGAATGCGTCACCACGAGTCAAGTCAGTAGTCAGTTACCTGTGTGATTTCCTTCAGGATGGATGAATGTTCCCTCGCAGAGGTAGCTGTTTTGTTGTTGCTTCGCTGTCGCAGACGCAAGAAGGGTAAACAAATCTGGATACATGTAACAAACACCAGGAGGCCAGATTTCGGAAGCTTTTCTCATCTATTCCCAGACCTGGTGAACCATCCAGAAAAACCAAAAAAACCTTCCACAGAGAACTTATGACATCATGATCCCTGTGGCTACGGTCATTGGGATCATATATAGCAGGGCGCTCTCGCACTTAATTAATCAAGAACTCCACTTGCATTATGCACATGTCGATGGACTCGCTGTAACTGATGAGAAAATGGGTCCAGCTCTATCTGTGACGATGCGACGCGATGTGACATGACTTGACTAGACTCGACGCATTCGGTGTGAATGGTTTTCTCGAAGATCCATAGAAATCAATGTTAAATGGTATAAAAGGTGGTGGCGAGTCATGACGCATGGTGACTTGCTTTGACTTGATGCAACTCGACTTGCTTGGTGTAAATGCAGCCTAAGCCTCATTATGTTCAATAACTGTAAAATTCAGTGTGAGTGTTCACCATAACTGGGGTTTAGTCGATGCCTTTTTTCCTGCATTCTCAAAGTATTTGTGGCTTAGCACTTTCTTAATCCTAGCTTTACATCCTTTACTTGGTCACTGTTTGAGTCAGCATATTGTTGTGTCCTCTTCATCAAGATACAGTGGCTTCCACACATGTTTTGCATTGTTGTTTCTCATTGTATCAACTAGCACTCATGTTATTGTTCTTAAGAATTTTATTTATAGCACCTTTGATCTATTCCTTGACCTTTCATTTAGAGCCCATGCCTTGCAGCCAAATAAAAATATCTTTTCAGGATTCCCTTCAAATATTCTATTCTTTCCTTCGATCTTTCCTTTGCATTTCTAAAATCATAGCTCTTGCTCTCATCTTATGGCTTAATTCTTTTTCACAGATTATCCTTTCTCACTGTTGATATCCGAACTATTGTATCTATTCTAATAATTTGCCATTGAGAACTATATGAGTACCTTATGTATCCATCCTCACTGTTTCTCATAACTTTTAATGTGCATACCACATTTACTCTTGTCTTTTTGCATCATGATTTTTCAGATTCTCTGATCAACCTTTCCTGTTTCTCTTTAATGCATGCAACAAAAGTTGCACTATCTCTGATTTACATAAGAAATTGAATATTTTTGGTTATGTATCATGTCATGTAGTAGGTATTATAGTTAATAAGATTTAATAAATCTTATTCCTGAAAAATTATATCTTCATTTAGGCAGAAATATAGAGTATATTTTGAGAGATGAAAATATTTATATTATTTTTCCCTTTTGCTTGGCTTTAAATTCTGTCCTAACTTTTTTTCTAGAGTGTATGTATGAAATCTTATTGTTTTCAACAGTTTTGTGGCAACACCATCTCTGGTTTATGTTTATTGAGTGATGCTGTGATGAGGCTCAGGCATGTGAAGTTAGAGGATCAAGTAGTAGATGTGCTGGTAAAAAGAAGATCTCTCTATATAATGAGGCAAGTGTTTATTCCTGAGCATTATCATACATATTTTAGTTATCATTACTTTCTCTTACAAAGTTAAACAAGGATTTCAATGGGCCTGTTTTATTGGAATTTTTTTTGCCCTTCCCCTGTGCCCCTCCTTAAAAGAGATAAAAAAGTAATGTCTATGTATTCATGGTATGATGAATGCAAAAAATTGAGAAACTGACTTACAAATTTTGGGACCTGATTGTTTAGCATGCTGTTCTATTTTCTGGTCAAATAATAAGTTATCATAGCAAAAGATCTAGCTCTTCTTCAGATAATTTTTTTTACCCACAAGGATAGAGCATTACAGCCAGTTACATCTTTCTCGTATATCAGAGGGCATCACTAAATTGTTAGTAACTTAGTATCAGTTGTAGCAAATACTACTGCTGCTACAACAACTACTACTACTACTACTACTACTACTACTGTTGAGTTAGACTGTGCAATGAAGCAGATTTTCTTTGTGACAGGGATGAGTCACGCTACAACTTCACTCATGAAATTTTGGGTGAAGAAGAGTCCTTCTTTCGTGGTGAGGCAGTAGAGAGAGGAAGAAGAGTGTCTGTGATAAGCCGTAACCAGCCTACAGAAGAGTCACCTGTTGATAGTGCCACCCAATCATAGGTTGGAGTAGTGTGGCTTTTAACCCTTAATTAAAGGATGAAGATTTCTCTTGCAGACATCCCTCCCAACTAGACTAGTTTTGACAATTCTGCAAAAAATAGGTCATTTTCCATCACTAATTTCTCAATTCTGCTTTGATTGTTTGATAAAAATGTAATATCATCACACTTACCAAACTTTCCTCTTCAGTCTCCCAAAAACTCATACTCTGTAGGCAATGTGCTGTGTCTGTGGTGTTGATGAAGTGAAGTAACTTTCTGCCTTTTCTTAGCCTGTGTTCAATTGTTTTATGTTATCCAGTGGCCTGGCTGATATCAATACTACTACCAATAATGATACCAATACCACTACTGATACTGATAACAGTGCATTGGAAACCAGTCTATTGGAAAGTTGCCCAGTCATGTTTTTTTTTTGTTTGAGTATTATTATTATTATTATTATTAGTAGTAGTAGTAGTAGTAGTAGTAGTAGTAGTAGTGTTACTATTATCATTATTATTATTAATAGTGTTATTCGGTTAGGTCTGTTGTTGGAGTAGTTTAGGTTGAAATCAATTACCGTTCACATAAGTTAGATTAACAGTGTTAAGACAAATTAAAAGTTGTGAAGAATAACAAGGTTGGTCACAAACATTTATCCTGCAATCTAAAATGCATACTATCCATATAAGGAAATGGCCAATCTTTCTTTATTTGTGATATTCTCTGACCCTGAAAACAGACATTTAGACCCTCATTTGTCCAGTTTGAACAATTTACAGGGAAATAATAAGTCATACTGAGTGTTATGGGTTCCAATGCTTTACCCAGACAGAAAATCCTTGACATCAGTTCTAAATACCCCTTAATGCTCCTAATCATCACTTTCATGTTGAATGGCTTGCTGCCCAATGTCCTTATGAATTTTAATTGGATATTGCTTTCCAACAATCTGAGTTACCAAATACATATGCATTTCAGTAACATTTCTGGTGTGTTTTTACCACACGAACGAAAGACACCAACAGCGCACAAAACATCCAGCCATATGAAACACAGACACACACTAGGAATAACGTCATAATCTCTCCTTGTTTTTCATGTGTTATTTTAAATGTGTTCACCATTCTTTATTTTCACAGGCATCACTATGTGTGATGGCAGCGCTGCAATCCCCACTATTTCAAAGACAGCTGTGTCCAAGGGTGACCTCCTTTGCTATGACATGTAATGTGTGTGTGTGATTCACCTCAGTCGCCTGCTGGTCACCCAGCCAGTCTTCCCCATTACGGAGCGAGCTCAGAGCTCATAGACCAATCTTCGGGTAGGACTGAGACCACATAACACACTCCACACACCGGGATAGCGAGGCCACAACCCCTCGAGTTACATCCCATACCTATTTACTGCTAGGTGAACAGGGGCTACACATTAAGAGTTTTGCCCATTTACCTCGCCGCTTACCGGGATTTGAACCTGGCCCTCTCGATTGCGAGTCGAGCGTGCTAAGCACTACACTACGCGGTGTGTGTGTGTGTGTGTGGGGAGACATTGTTGTGAGGGAAGAATTTTTGCAAGCCAAAAAGATTCTCACAGAAATTTTAAAATAAGACCACTAAAGACAACTAGTATAGACACTACCTGCCTTCTATGTTATTTCAATTATAGATGCCACCTGCCCTTTAGGGATTGGAATGAGAAAATTTGCAGTTGTATATATGTACCTGACTGTTCAAATACATTTTTTAAGGATGCCTGATATAATTATATATTTGATTTATACCAAAAGGCAAAGCAATCCCGCCCATTCTCCTGTTTAGTATATTTCATGCAACATTATGGGCAAAATCAAACAAATAAGGAGACTACCAATAATTATAATTCATCATACCTTTTTTTATTAGAATTTTTATTTTATATTAAACATGGTTTATTAGCATGTATGGAACACGGTTAGTACATATACTTGATTCTCAAGTCAGACATATTCAGTTTATTTCTTCAACCATACAGACATTTATACCAGTCTTTTTAATAATGAAAAAAAAAAAAAAAAAAAAAAAAAAAAACACACACACACACACACACACACACATATATATATATATATATATATATATATATATATATATATATATATATATATATATATATATATATATATATGCACATTCTTCGTGGTTTTCCTCTGTTCAAGAAAATAAGTGTTTCAAATATGCTCATACTATAAAGCTGTGTAAGTTATGCTTTTTATCCCAACTTACATTATATTAGGTGAGATTGACAAATATTTGACCTTTGTTCAGTGTGAGGATTACTAAGATTTTTGCCTTAACCATAATGTTATCCTTATCCTTGTCTTTCCTTATACTGACTACAATTTATCTTTTGAGGTTTTTATTTGTAAATATGAATTTTGCTCAAAATAAGGACCAAAGATGCTATAGTTACTGCTTTGAAGATTTATATTACAAGCCTTCCTTATTGGGTTTTGCATGTAAATCAAAGAGAAACCCTGAAATAATTATTACTTTGCCATCTTACCTTTGGTCATAACTGAACATTGCAATACAACCTTTACTAAATTAGGGATTAGCCTGTAAATTAGAAAAAAATATAATGCAGTTTTATGATTATTAATTTTAACATGATTCACTAAATACAATTGTACACATGAAACAAAACTTTCTTTATAGCTCAGTGATCATGATTAGTTACCAATACATTTTTACAATGAAAACAATATAAGGGAAAATAGGCCACACATATAGTACAAAACTAAGTTGCTTATCAATTTACTGAACACTTCAAATAACTGATAGACACTGGCAAATGCATTCACACAAACAATATAATAATATCATCACAGAAAAGTACTTGATATAGCATTTCAGAACATGTGATAGTGGATTAATAAGCTTGTTAATTCTATTCTACAGCATAAATAGTCAACTAATTAGTATGAACATCACATAAGTATAAAAACTTATTACCAACTAAAATAAGATCCGAAGGTGAACACTTTGTCTAGTTTCCAGCCACCAGCGCTGCAACACCCCTATCAAATTCTCTGTAACGAAAACAGAAAATTTGTGATTTCAATGTAATATTTCTTTTCAGCAAAAATTTAAGATTTAACTTATAATGTACAATTGGCTCCATCCTTAATGAAGCAGCCTTTCTACAATTATTTTCAGCTAAAGTTATATGTCAACTCAAAGAATATTAACAGTTAAATATCACGTGTATATTTAGCCACACCTTTTTCCTAACCCCACTCCATACCTACCTCTCAATCCCAGTCCTTCCTTGTTTCTGAATTTTTCATACTCCCTGCCAATCTTCTCCATCTAAATCCCCACCATTCTCTCTCTCTCTCTCTCTCTCTCTCTCTCAATTTACTTTTCTTTGAAAAGGACTAAAATTCTGATACAGCTACTATGTTAAAATTTTAATTGTAGGACAGCTTCACTCTCAAGTAACTGATTCCTAAACCCAAGGGAATGCTGTCCTCTCACCACCACATTCCCTGTGTTCCAACCCACCAGCTATATATATATATATATATATTTTTTTTTTGTGTGTGTGTGTGTGTGTGCGCATTTACTTAGTTGTATATTAGAGGGTTCGAGTAGGGCTCATTGTGACCTGTCTCCATATCTACTTTTATGCAAGTTTTCCCTAAATTTTTGCATATTTACCTAGTTGTATTGTACAGGGTCCAAGCAAAGCTCATGGTGTCCTGTCTCAATGTCTCCATTTATCCAATTTTTCTTTAAGTTATGAACATTATGCTGTAACAACTTCATCACTTAATACATTCCACTTTTTCCTTAGCTTTATTTCTTAGCAGTTTCTCCTTTTCCCTCTCCTCTAAGTTCATATCTCTTTTTATCCACATATTCTTGTGTTCAGTATCATCGGCCAGCTTCCCTTTCCTAACCATAATTTCCTCTACTGCCACTTGGGATATCATTCTCATTTTCACAAGTCTCCTACCCCCTTCACTGTATCTTCCTAGCCTGATCACTTCCTCCACCTCCTGGTGTGTGTATTATTCACCATGGTCATCTACTGATCACCCAGCCAGTCTTTCCCCTATGGAAAGAGTTCAGAGCTCATAGTGACCAGTCATCAGGTAGGATTGAGACCACACCACACTCCACACACCAGGAAAGCGAGGCCACAACCCCTCGAGTTACATCCCGTACCTATTTACAGCTAGGTGAACAGGGGCTACACATTAAGAGACTTGCCCATTTTCCTTGCCGCTTTCCGGGACTCAAACCCGACCCTCTCGATTGTGAGTCAAGCGTGCTAACCATTATACTACGCGGTGTGTGTGTGTGTGTGTGTGTGTGTGTGTGTGTGTGTGTGTGTGTGTGTGTGTGTGTGTGTGTGTGTGTGTATGTGTGTGTGTTTATTATCTTACCATTAGATGATCAGTTATGATAGAAAGTAAACAGTAGAGAAGTATCAGTGGAATATGTGCACAAATCATTCTGACACAGCAGAATGTTGGACAATGAAAAGTAGTTGTTGACTTAATACACATTGGTATCCCTGCAGTGAGGTGAATATGAAATGACAGGCAATACCAATAACACTGTGACCCCAGCATGGAGGGCTACGACAACCCTGCGTGTCATCTGTGATGTTTCCACGGTGACTGGAATGACCATGACATGAAGATAACCATGGCAGTGTATAGCCTGTGGGATGTTTAAAGATTGGAGATATGAAACAATGCTGAGTGGTTTGAACCTTACAAAAAAGCCACAGCCAGGCATGTCAACTGTCCCACAACACTAGCAAAATTGCCATTGGCCCTCACTGAAGAAAAATGGGAACAACAGATGGTGATCACTGTGTGCTACATCACATTAACTAGATTGGTGCTTTAGCTAAGGTAGAATTTCATATTTCAACTAAAATTGAACTCCACTGTATACTGAAGTGTTTGGTTACAATTGTAATGGTGGAAATAATTAAAATGTGGTAAGGAGTATGACATATTATGAAAATTACCATACTATACCTGGATGTGATCTGCTCTCCTGGGATATAAAAAGGATTACATACAACATTGGTGTACATGTTGTGAAGACGTCGGAACATCTGCCAAAAGACATACAGAGATTAGATACACATGCATGAGATGGAAGAAACATTTTCTTTATCACAATAATTTTGAAAAGCATGTCTACATTTATCATGTCAAACCCTATCACTAGACTTCAAGTACAAAAGGTGATGAACATACACTTGAACGTACGTGTCTGTCACGGGAAAAAAGTGTCTAAGTCACTGTTTATTTTGTGGTAAGCATAAAGTCTTTCCCTGATAATGAACTTTTACAAACGTGTTCTAAAGGATTTCAACCATTATAGGTCCTACTGCTTGAGTTATCATTGCTTAGTGAGGGATATGTGAAGGATTAAATGTACTGTACATCAGTGTGCAATCTTCTAATTTTGGAAGCAAGATCTCTAACAGTTGAGATACTTTAGAACATATGGGATGAATTTAATTATTGGTTAGACATGCTCTGAATAATGAAAGAGTCTACATGTTAAAGTGGAATAACAGTGAAAAAAATATGGAAATGCAACTAGAAGTAGTCAGATGTATAACATAAAAGCATACATAATAGCTTCCAAACAATAAAAAAAGAAAGGTGTCCAAAGTTTAGAATAAAAACATGTCTGCCTAGAGAGAGAAAAGGGAATAGCCATGTATAATGATTATAATAAAGATCTGATTTTGTAATTCATAACTGAAAGGGATTAAGACCAGAGTTAGTTGTGATTATGTTGGGTAAACTTAAATGAAACATGAATACAACTTATGGGTAACTTTCAGCTGCTGATGACACTTACCATTCTGATTTCATTGTCTCGTAGAGTGGTGTTGGCTGCATCTGTGATGATTACAAATTTGACTCTAGTATTTGTAGTATAGCCAAAGCTGTAAAGTAGTTAAGGAACATGGGAAAAGTTTGAAGCAAGATAAATCAAGAGAGAGAGAGAGAGAATCTGATAATACTTTTATGTTTGTCTTATTTGTTGAAAGTGCCTAAAAGTCTGTCTACACCAAGAAGCACTGTTTAGAAACACTGTTTTGATTTTTTCTTAATGTTTCCCTAATGTGTGTGAACTGTTTGTGAACACTTGGGGAAACATTTAAGGAAGTTTTCATGGAGGGATAGATGGATGTTTGAGTATGAGTGGATTGATGTATGTATGGATGAGTGGATAGACGGATGGATGGAGGAGTGGATAGATAGATGAGTGAATGGATGGATGGATGAATGGATGAATAAATGAAAAGATGGATGGATGGTTGGATGGATACATGAATAGATGGAAGGATGGATATTTCTCAAATGTTTATCAATTGTTTGCATACACAATTTCCATACAATGTTTCCTGGTATGTACAGTCCTTGGTCTTCAACAAAAAGGATACACCTTGTACTCTTCAGAGGCATACAAGAGACCCAAGTACAACTCTCGTGTATCTCCAGGGGTCTTGCTAACAGCTGCAACCTTTTCCTGTATTACATCTAGCCCTGTGTGAGCCAAGTAGTGCAGATGCAGCTCCTCTCGCCCACTGCCCACCCACACATACAGTGGGCTATTCTGCCAAGGTAAAGCAACAGGGATGATCAGACATGGGCATGATTATGAAAAATTATTAAGATTTCATTTTGATTATGGTCTGGAATACTTTTCTGATTGTGATTAAATTATGATTACTTACTTTTCATTTTTCATTATGATTACTTTTTTTTTTTTATTGTACATGATTATAATAAGTTTGTTTTTAATCATATTTTACATTGATTATTTATAGAAAAAAAAAAAAAAGCAATGATTAAGTATGGTACATTTCAGTACTAGCAGTAACTCAAATAATCAGTGTACTTTGGAATTAATTCACATGTAGTCTTCTGTGAAAGTATGATAGGCAACATGGCAGCTGCCACATCAGTTTTACCTCCATCATGATAAGAGACAGATGCATGATTGTGATTTAGGTCTTCTAATTTTTTTCCTATGATAATGAGAAACACAGGGATCAGTACATCTTGATTTTGTAAGTACACTTCCTGTTAATGTGATACACTGGTATAATATTAGGTCATATCAGTATCCATAAGGAGGTCCAAGAAGAGAAGGAGCAAAGGACACTAGGTAGTTAGGTTTGGTGATGTTAGAATGCTTAGGGAGAAGGTCCCCAAGTAAGTTAAGATTATGTTAGCTATGAATAGCCTAGAAATTTTTAATTTTTAAATTGTGCTGTTTCTCATCCTTACCCTTGTCAGGAATGTAAGAAATGCCTCATTTGGCTTTCCCACCCCAAAAAATCTGTGGATTTATTGCATTTTCAACCAATACACCACACGTAACTACACACATTCTCAGTCTAGATCACACTTCTACAAGAATTTCTAACCCTGTTTTACCCTATCAGAAATTAATAACTTCAGGACAGAGTATCTAAGATTTACCTCAATTTTAGCTCTGGATCCTTCCACAGCAGTCAGTCAGAGGGTACTAAGTGTGTTCATGTGTTTGTTATTCATATTGTGCAGATGCTGTAGCAGTCTGTCTGTCACGTTTGGTTAAGTTAGGTTTTTGGTCTTCCCACCCTAAAACCCCGCTTTCCCATGAGGTCCCCAAGCTTCTTAGATATAGTGAAAAAAAATATAAGATAGGGTATATTGGTTGAAACTACAAATTTACCAAACCTGCATTACCACTTGGCTCCTATGCTTACTGGCTACAGTGACAAAGATAAATAAGATGGAAGTAGTGGCTGAAACTTCAAACTTTCTTGATGTCCAACAGATTAGGGGATTATCAGAGAGAGTAGGGAGGCGAGTATGAATTGATACTACAAATTTAATAACAGAAGTCTTCGGGACAATTGAGAAAACTTGTCTTTCCTATATTACATGCTATTCAGTTATCCAGCAAACAAACTTTGAAGCTACCACTTCAGTAACCACGTCAGAGTGCCAAAACTTACATTAATTTAATTACATACTTAACAATAGCAAACAAGGAATACCAGCATAATTACCTCCTTCCCAATCACTGCCACACACACCGCCATCGATATAACACTTCACACAATTCCTTGGTATTACGTACTGATTGTAAGTAATTATCGGTTAAGTTTGTCTTCTCATTCATAAAGAAAAAAACGAAACGAGTATCCAGTCGTTATAGTCGAAATAATCTGTGTTGATCTTGATCTTGATGCTACAGATGGCTAGGGATCGCTCCAGAGCCAGGCCTTTGGATCGGCTGCTCCTGTAGAGGACAAAAAAGACAAAACAGAAAAAAAAAGAAAGAAAAAAGTAGCATTTCTCTTCGTTAATGATCCCTACACCTCGCTCGCCACATTCTTTCCAGATACTCCTTCACAGCCTCCATCATCCTTTCACTCGTCTCTCTACACAGTCCCAGCAGCGACACCATCCATTCCCTTCCTGTCTTCTCCACTCTTTCATTCCTATTATGCCCCAATTCACTCAAGATCACTTGCATCATCTCATGCCTGTCTCTCTCATACTTCTCACACTCCAGCATGACATGCTCCACCGTCTCGTCCTCCCCCATGTCACACATCTGGCACACCTTGCTGCGGGACTCAGACCACCTGTAGTTCCTTGCATTCACATCCATACACTGTGCCCTAGCTTGGAAGAGAAGGTCACCACCCAGGCTGCCATCATACCACCTTTCATACATCGGGGCTTCCTTTTCCTTGTACCATTCCAGGGTACTCTTTCGTTCCATCCCATTCTTCCATATATTCAGTCCCACCCACTTCACCTCTCTGTCTATCTCACTCTTCCATTTCCTTGCATCCCATTCAGTTCCTACCCTGCCTCCTCTTGTCACGATCCATTCACGCTCACTTTGATTCCTCCCAGCCATTCTCATCCCCCATACCACTTGTAAACCACTCCTCTCTGTCATTCTCATGCACCTCTTCCTCCACTGACACCTCTTCCTCCACTGACTCCCACTTTCATTCCACAGGTACACCTTCCTCACTATTCTTTCCAGCCTGACCTTGTATCTAAGTGTGGCTTTAACTAGTCTTTCCCTAAAGGTGCTCCATCCCATATCCCCTCTCAAAGCTTCTACTGCTGTGTACCTTGGAGCATTCAGTGCCATTCTACCTATTCTATTTTGTCCCACTTCTAGCTTGTCAATTTCACTTTCATTCCATGCAATCACATCCATACCATACATTATGCTGGGCACTGCCACACTCTTCCACACCTCTCTCAGCACATCATATTTGCTTGCTCTCATTCTTGCTGCACTCCCCAATCGTCCTACCCACTGATTCACTAAACCTAACTTTTCATTCTTTGTCTTTTCACACCCACTTGGACTCACCCACATCCCCAAGTACTTATATTCTCGTGCCTGATTCATCTCATTCTCTCCAATTTTCCATACTGCATTGCTTTCATCCTCAGACCTATTCACTATCATCACCTTACTTTTCTCACTACTAAACCTAACTCCAAAGTCTCTCCCATATCCATCCACAACATCTAGCATTCTCTGCAACTCAACTGCTGACTCACTCATGACCACCACATCATCTGCATAAAGGAGCACACCTATCTTCTCATTTCCCACTCTTACTCCTGCATTCATTCTTCTCAATCTGGCTGCTAACTCCTCTGTATACAAACTGAAAAGGGTTGGTGACAGAATACATCCTTGCCTAACTTCTCTCTCACTCTTCACCCAGTCTGTCTTTATATCTCCTAGTCTGTATTTATTAGCTTTGGTGTCAACATACATGCTATGATGCACTATGTTGATTATTTTTTCACTCAACGCAGTCTTTCCTAAGTCTGACTAACATTTCTCTATCCACCCTATCATAAGCTTTTTTCTATATCCAAAAAACCTAAATACAATTTGCCTCCCTCCTTTCTTTTTTTCTCAATCATTTCATTTACCACAAACAAGTTATCCTCAGCCCTCCTGTCCACATGGAAACCATTCTGTTCCTCACCTAACACTCCAGCCCGCTCAATCCATTTACACAATCTCTCATTCAGCGCTCCACGAAATACTTACCTACTGTGTTTAATAATGCAATCGGCCTATAGTTCTTCAGTTCATTCTTACTCTTGTGTCCTCCCTTATGCAAACAGAGTCACCCAGCATTCATTCCACATTCTTGGCACTTGATGATACAAGTGACTCGGGACTGTCTATGAGTCTTTGTAACGGCAACTTCTGTAGGGAAAAATAGGAAAACGGCAAACAGAAAACAGTCACCAAATTCACCTTACTGATTCACACATCTAGCACGCCACATTATCTCCAGGAATTCCTTCACAGCTTCAATCATCCTGTTATTTGTGTCTCCACACAATTCCAGCAGCAACACCATCCATTCCTCTCCTGTCATCTCCACTGACATTTCCCAATTGCTTCAGCAACACCATCCATTCCTCTCCTGTCATCTCCACTGACATTCCCCAATTGCTTCAGCACCACTTGCATCATTTCATTCCTGTCTCTCGCATACTTCACACACTCAAGCACCACGTGTTTCACCGTTGGAAGAATCAATTAGGGAGGGAGATACCAAGAGATAGCGTGCAGGTCACAGGCATCAAGGGGGAGAGGGATGGAGGTCCATCCGCAGGGGTGGACCCCTCTGTATATACCCCCCTATGATTGATTTTAATGGAGTATTCAGTAGGCTCACAGCATTAGATATTTCTAAAGCTCAGTATGAAATTATGACTATGTTTATCTGTTGATGCTACTCGTCTTTGTCTCCAATATGGGTAATCAAACTTAATTACTATAAATACTTTTCTTTTTTTTGTTTTATATACACACATACACACAGCTTTTTTTAAATTTCTGCAATTGACAGTCAAATATTCTACATCAGCATCACCTCTTTTGCATGTTTTAGTTATCTATACTACTTCAGTGATGTATCTTAATGTTTACTCCTTTGACCGGTCACAAAAGTGTCTTACAGTTTTCTGAGGAAAAGAAATTTATGAAATTCAAGTTATAATTATGTACATTACCTAAAAAAGATTTTGATATGGATAAATACACTAAAATATATACATCTCATTCTTGTGCACTTCCTTTCTTTGACATTTTTTTCAGTAGCTGGAGCCACAGATGGTGATATGGTTGCTGAGATTGAGAAACAACAGGAGGTAATCTCAATGCTCTGTGAAATCCAGGATGCATAAGTACCAGATTTTGAAGTAGTCCACACACACTAGAGGTCACCCAGTACAGTGCCACACACTGAAATATACAAATTCCCACTTATTGCAATCTTAAACTATTAAAACTTAAATTATATGAGGATGATAATGACAGAACTGTACTACCCCACTCTCTCTTTAAGCCTAACATATCTAAACAGATCAAAACTCCTCAATGTGCTGAAACTCATTTTCAAAACTACCAATTCTTCTTGATTCTATTGCTTCGTTACCAATTCACAAATTATGTATTGTCCAATACACTATATTGTACTTTTGTACAGAACATAAATTGTATGTGATAAGATAATTATCCACACTCCTCTTTCATACTATATATTACTGTACATCATTCCTTAAATCTTTCACATTGTCTGTCTTATTCATTATCTTGATCTTATCTAGTCACTTTTATCTCTCTGGATTCCAGTCTCTTCCACAAAATTTTTTTATCATTTGTCAGCAGCCAACACCAAATCAGCTTCATACAGCAGCTCCTAAGGCTATCTATATACTTATACAACATAATGATTTAATTACCACTGGAAAAAAAAAGATAATCAATCGTTGATCTACTAAGTTAATACTTTCTTGTGTTTGGCAGTGCGGCAACCTAGCCTGCACTGTAATACAAATAAATTGTCATCACATCAGTGCTGGTCAAGCCAGTAAAGCGAGTAGAATAAAGTGCTGTCTGGAACCACACCTAAACGTACAGGCAACGTCAAAGTGTTTGCCCACCAGTGAGTTGCATCACATATCGTAAAAAATCTATGACCTCTGCAATACGACCCATCGGTGAACATACTTTATTTGTCAATATTCAGTGCATCTCTATACTGTACTATATTTTTTCAAGATTATATAGTTTTCTTACATATAATAGAAAAAAGAAAAAGTATTTTTCAGTTAATTTTTACACCAGATATTTTTTACTTATTCTGTTTTATTTCTCTACTCATGTTTATTTATATATGCAGTTCAAAAGGGTCACCAATGGCAGGTTTTTTTTACAATTTGTCCAAATAATATCAGGAAAATTATAAAAGATAAATAAAAAATAATTGAAGCTTGTCAAGAAAAGTCCAATTGTGATATTTGTTTGAATGATTTGTTATAGAAAGTTTTATGTTCTGAAGAAAAAAAAATGCAAGATAATGTTGTTTTCTGCATGTATTAGAAAAAATATGGAAACAAAACTATTTTTTATATAATTTTAATAACACTAAAAACTAAATAAGCTTCATATTATCTATCAATCGGTGTTTATTATGCTTTCCTATACATACTGTTTATTGTAGTTTTACTATATAATCCAATTTCTATTAATAGTAAGATTAAAATGTGATATATGTGAAAAATGTTGTACGACCCACCGGTGGGTAACATTGCACCAGTGAAAAGTAACTGATAACCCACTGGTGTGGGTCGCATTACAGGTAACGTGTTAACTCTTACTTACTGAAGGCACAGCAGATGCAATAGGAATCATGGCCACAGAAATTACACGGAACACATTTGTAGCAATTTTCTGTATCCTGGATCTTTCCTGAATCCTACTCAGAGCATTAATCTGAAAAAAAAAAAAAAAAAAATGTTATGATATATACTGTATATAGCAAATCTTATAAAAAATCTATTTGATTCAGATTATTTGAAAATCTATTAAGTCAAGATATGATGATATTGGAAGACTGTTTCCCACTCATCAAAGCTATTTTAAGTTCAAACTTATCTGCTACTGACTAATTAAAAAAAAAAAAATGTAATACGATGCAAAAAGCACAGCCAGTTTTCCACTTGGGACACCATTCTGACAGACCTCTACTCTTGACTCCTCTCCCCCACCTTTTTTTTTTTTTTTTTTTTTTTTTGGTCTTTAGCACCTGTAGGTATTTTACTTGAAGAGTATGTATGGGAAGCACTCTTCAACTTCCACCCATTAGTGGCGCAAGCAATTTTATTTATAGTGGTACCCATGTTAGGGTCCATATAACCACCCAAGTGCATCTTTGGTGTAACCACCTAGAACCTGGGTATCATGGTGACATGTAGATAGCTTTAAACCATTCAACAGATGGCAAAGTCTCATGTTTGACACACACACACACACACACACACACACACACACACACACACACACACACACACACACACCTGATGATGGTTGGAGAAGGGAAATATAATGTTTGGAAAAGAAATAGAGTAGGTAAGATGGGAGGAGGAGTGATGTTGCTGGTTAAAAAAGATATAAAGGTGGATCAAGTGAAAAAAGGTATGGGAAAGGCAGAAGTGCTAAAGATCAGAGCAGAAACTAATGAAGGAAAAAAGAGGCACTACATAGTGGTGTACGTACCACCTAAGACAAATGCATGGTCAGTACAGGAATATGAAGAAATGATAAGTGATACAGGAACATGTCTGGAAGAAATGTTGGGTGGCTGTGAACGAACTATAATGATGGGAGATTTTAATTGTAAAGAGGTGTGTTGGGAGGACTGGTCAATGGAAGGATCAGAGACAACATGGGGAAATACACTATTGACACTGGCAATGGAAAATGTGTTAACTCAGTGGGTCAAAGAAGATACTAGGTTTGGAGGAGAGGGAGCATCGTCAAGACTGGACTTGGTCTTTAGTACAGAGCCAATGGTCATTGAGGAGATGAGGGTGGAGTGCCCTTTAGCAAAGAGTGATCATGCAGTTTTGGAGTTCAAGGTGATAGATGAAGAGAAATCTAGAAGAAATGAAGAATATAAAGTGGGAAGATGGAATTATGCCAAGACAGATTTTGGAAACCTAAAGAAATTCTTTCAAGAGACAAATTGGATGAAATTCAAGAGTGCTAAGGAGCAAATGAAAAGTGGAAGGAATTTATAAAAATATACAAAGAAGGTGAGAAAAATTTGTACCAATAAGACAACATAGAGAAGTTGGAAAGCAGGACTGGTTTAACGATAGATGTGAAAAGGCTAGAACAAGAAAAGAGGATGCATGGAAGAGGTGGAGAAGGAAAAGACGGATTAAGCAGTGGGAAAGTTACAAAAGAGCAAGAAATGAATATGTGTTGATTAGAAGAGAAGAAAGAAAGAAACAAGAAAAGGATATAATTGATAAATGTAAAGACCAACCAAGGCTTTTTACAGACATGTGAACAACAACATCAAAAATAGAGAAAGTATTGAAAGTTTAGAAGTAAATGGAGTATGCAGTGAAGATCCCAGGAAATGGCAGAGGCTATGAATGGATGCTTTCGGAAGGTATTCACAAAGGAGACTGCTTTTGACAAACCACTGGTAATGGAACAGAAAGGGATTATGAAGGAGTTTCAAGTAACTGTGGAGGAGATCAAGAACATGATGGGGAGTTTAGAAGTGAGAAAAGCTGTGGGACCTGATGGGGTATCAGGATGGATTTTAAGAGAATGCAGGGAGCAATTGGCAGAAAAAGTTTGTGAAGTAATTGATGCCTCATTAAGGGAAGGTGTAGTGCCCCAAGACTGGAAAAGAGCTAACATTGTCCCAATCTATAAATCAGGTAACAAGAGAGACCCATTGAACTATAGACCAGTGTCACTTACAAGTGTGGTAGCTAAGATGTGTGAGAGGGTGGTGAAGAATAGATGGACAGACTTCTTGGAGAAAAATGACATACTTTGTGAGTGTCAATTTGGTTTTAGAAAAGGGCGTTCATGCACGACAAACCTGATATGTTACTATTCGAGGGTGATAGATGTAATACAGGAAAGAGATGGTTGGGCTGATGGAATATATCTGGATTTAAAAAAGGCCTTTGATAAGGTACCACACCAGAGACTGATCTGGAAACTTGAAATGGTAGGAGGAGTGCATGGCAGTTTACTAAAATGGATGGAAGACTTTTGGTAGGAAGAGAAATGAGAACAATAATTAAGGACAGACCATCAGAATGGGGATTGGTGGAGAGTGGAGTTCCACAGGGATCAGTGTTGGCACCAGTAATGTTCGCGGTCTACATAAATGACATGGTGGATGGGGTGTCCAGTTATGTGAGCCTATTTGCAGACGATGCAAAATTGTTAAGAAAAGTGAGATGTGACAAAGATTGCGAACTACTCCAGGAAGACTTGGACAGAATATGGAAATGGAGCTGTACATGGCAAATGGAGTTCAACACGACAAAATGCAAGAAAATAGAGTTTGGCAAGAGTGAAAGAAGAATCAGGAGTATGTACAAGATAGGAAATGAAGACATAAAACCAGTCATGAAGAAAAAGACCTTGGGGTGACAATTACCAATGACCTATCGCCAGAGAGACATATAAACAAAATAATTGGAGAAGTATTGAACTTATTGAGGAACATAAGAGTGGCGTTCGTATATTTAGATGAAGAAATGATGAAGAAAATAATTACTGCAATGATAAGACCGAGGCTTGAATATGCAACAATACAGTGGGCTCCGAACTTAAAGAAACACATAAGGAAACTAGAGAAAGTACAGAGGGCTGCAACAAAATGGTGCCTGACTTAAGAGATTTGACTTATGAAGACAGACTGAAAAGAATGCAACTTCCAACCCTGGAAAACAGAAGAGAAAGGGGAGACCTGATAGCAATATACAGAGTGATGATTGGCATGGAAAAATGGATAGGGAAGATCTGTGTATGTGGAATGGAAGAATGTCGAGAGGGCATGGGAAAAACTAAAATGGCCACTTATAGGAGAGATGTGAAAAAATATAGCTTCCCTCATAGAAGGGTGGAAGCATGGAATAGTTTAGACGTGGAAGTGGTCAACGCAAGGAATATTCATGATTTTAAGAAAAAGCTGGACATTAATAGATATGGAGACGGGACAACACGAGCATAGCTCTTTTCCCGTATGTTACAATTAGGTAAATACAATTAGGTAAATACACACACACATACATTATTAGAGTCCAATGGGAAGAAGTGACCATGTAACATTAGAATTAGAAATGCAGGAAGTGGATGTGCTAAGATATAGGGAGGACTACAAAAAAGGAAAGATTAAATTATGCAAGAGCAACTTCTGAAAAACTAAGACAATTTTTTGGTAGCATAGAATGGAGAAACATTATGAACAGAAAGACAGTACTGGGGAAATATGAATTATTCCTACAGAAGTATGATGAGGGAGTGACAAAATACATATCAATCTACAGAATAAAAAGAAGTATACAAGCTTGGTACAATGGCAGATGTATAGAAGCTAAGAGGGAAAAAGATAAGGCTTAGAAGAAACTCAAAAAGCAGAGAAATGAAAGCAACAGACAGCTATAAAGATGCGAGAAATGAATATATTAGAGTAAAGAGAGAGGAAGAAAGAAACTTTGAAAAAGATGTGGTGCAAAAAGTAATGATGAACCCAAGCTTTTCTTCAAGTATATAAATAGTAAGATGAAGAATAAGGAAGCTATAGAAAAAAATAGTTAAAGGAGGGAAGTATGCCAAACAGCAAAGGAAATGAGTGAAATAAAGAATGAGAGTTTCAAAACTGTATTTACTGAGGATGAGAAGTTTTAAGAACCAAATAGGACATTGCATTGTCAAGGCTTACAGGAAATCATAGTGCACAAGCAAGAAATTGGATGATTACTTGAAAATTTGGATGTCAGAAAAGCAATGGGACTGGGTGATGCATCAGGCTGGGCACTAAAGTAATTTAATGACGAACTGTTAGAACCAATTTGGATGGGAGAGTACCATTGGAATGGAAGAGAGCCAACATATTCCCAATATTCAAAGGAGGAAAATCAACCATAGGCAGCAAGGACAGGCATGCCCTCCTGGCTAAACTATTTGCAAATCAATTGCAACTTTTAGACACCATCCAATCCCCTCCAGTGATACCAAAGGAAACACACCACACCATCACTACAGTGCCCATCACCACGGAACTGATGGATAAGAAACTCCACTAACTAGAGGAAGGGAAGGTGGCAGAACCAGATGAGATCAGTCCCCACATGCTGAAATAATTTGCCAGGAAGCTGTCAGTGCCTCTTGCTACCATCTATACTGCCTGCCTGGTAAAGAGAAGGTGGCCAGCAGCTTCGAAGGAGATATATGTGGTCCCTTGACGAAGGCATAGACACACTCATGATGGCCTTTGATATTGTGGGGGCTTACGACCACTCCGGTCTTCTGGGTAGACTTAAAAATTACTTCCATGAACAACAATTAGGATAGTTGTCAATAGGTGGACCTCATCTCCCACTCATATAAGAGCATCAGTTCAACAGGGTTCACTGCTGGAGCCAGTCCTATGGAATGTTTACATAGGTGACCTGCTGCACCAGCTTCCTGCAGTCAAGGCTTATGCTGATGACTACACAAACTCCCTCTCCTTCTGCTGCCAGGACAACCAGTATGCCATGGCCAACATCAACAGACAGCAGAAGACAGCAGAGGAGTGGACTAAAATGTGGCAAGTCACCTTTGCCCTAGACAAGACACACACTATGGTCATCTCATGGTTCCCTGCCTCCTCATGTAACATGGATGGATAGCTACAGTTTGAGGGCATGTAGCTGCCTCTCCAGAGCCACAACAATATTCTGAGTCAAAGTGAACTGTGAGCTGTGCTATGACCTCTCAGCATGTGTCAGACCTATGTAGGGTGGCTGGTAGTCTGGACTCAGAGAATTCTCACCCTATACAAGGGACAAATTTGTCCCTGCATGACATACAGTCCCTTGGCATGTGTCCAGTTCTACCACCCACACTGATAGCATTGGTCCATACATCTGTAAAAATATAAAATGCAAAGAAGTAAAAAGAACTTACCTCAATAATAAGAAGATTGGTGAGTCCCATAAGCACTGGCAAAATCAAGGAATGGTCTACATCAGTGAGATTTGGTATCCAACCGAATCCTCCAGTGCTTAACTGCATGAATAACACCTGGGCAGCTGCAATATCATAGATATGAAATTGAGTAAAATAGGACTTGAGGTGTAACAATGCTACTCTGAATGGCAGACAGCAAGTGTGGAAGCTGACAGGAGACTGAGAGCAACAGTGAAAGAATGATATAAAGTACACAATATAAATTAGACCTTTTGCCTTCCTCCTGCTTTTATATTTCCATCCACTGAGGAGGAGGTAGTAGACACCGACCAAAATGATCATTTACTCCCAGCGAGGTCTAATAGCACTAGTTCAGGGGGTGCTGTGAACTTTCCATTAAAGCTAGTTGTGATCTTGCTGAATGTTTCCCTTTGTGTCTCACAACTCAAGGAAGCAGTCACAGCCTGCCCTCTAAAGACAACTCTCCTTCTTCACACAAAAGTACATGCACTTACCACACACACACACACCCTTCACTTAAAATTCAAAATACAAAAATGGTGACTCTAAATCTAGCCTCGTAGTCCCCTTCTGGGAAGGGGACCATAAATGTCCCCAGGTCGGACTCCTCTTTCGATGACGACCCAAATTGTCCTGACACCTCCCTGAATTTTTTTCTCATTAACTTTTGCAACATTTGCAGTCTCAGATCTAATTTTCAATCCATGGAAAACTATCTCTCCTCTACTAAACCTCATCTTCTTTTCCTCACCAAAACACAGCTGTCTGAGGCAACTGACAGTAGCCCCTTCTCTGTTTCCTCTTACTTTCTCTATCCTCATTTTTGTTCCAAAGTTCCATCTATGTGCACAACAACTTAACTTGTTCTCGTGCCCACGCTCTTGAATCTTCCGAGTTTTCCACCATCTGGCTTAGACTCAATAGTCACTCTCTAACTAAATTTATCTGTGCTATCTATCTCTCCCTTAACTCCTCTGACTATAGTAAATTCTTTGACTATTCAATTTCCAAAGTGGAGCACATTCTGTCCCTCTACCCTTTCACACAGATCTCCGTTCTTGGAGATTTCAATGTTCACCACCAGCTTTGGCTTTCCTCTCCCTTCATTGACCATCCTGGTGAACTAGCCTTCAACTTTGCTATCCTCCATGACCTAGAGCAACTGGTGCAACACCCTACTCATATTCTTGACTGTCTTGGGGACACGCCCAACATTCTTGATCTCTTCCTTACCTCTAATCATTCAGCTTATGCCGTTACTCTATCTTCTCCATTGGGCTCCTCCGATCAAAACCTCATAGCTATATCTTGTCCTATATCTCTAGTCCCTCTTCAAGATCCCCTAAAGCAGAAGTGCATCTGGTGCTTTGCCTCTGCCTGTTGGGGGGACCTGAGGAGGTATTATGCTGATTTTCCCTGGAATGATTACTGTTTCCGTGTCAAAGACCCATCTCTGTGTGCAATACATATGCTACCCTCTAAGTAGATATGTCTGCCAAAAATGTTCACTCTTATTTACACTTTTCTTATTGTTAATGATGAAGAGGAGCTTAAATCATTTTCTTTATTGATGTTTTGTGTGACAGCTTGCTTTGTGTGAGAACAGAAGTACCTAAGATACCCATAGCAGTCATGAGATGCATTAGACAGCATACAGGTCAGTCAGAATATAATAGTTTTGAACCATCAAAACAGTAACAAAATTAGTGAAAAGCTCAGTAGAATACACAGAGTAAAACTAATTGAGGACAATTCTTCAGCCTGTCTTCTCCTCACAAAATAATAACATTTATCACAATTTTAAAATGAAACCTACATATCTCTGGAAACAACAAACACATACCTGTATCTTGGTGTGGCATCATGGAGGACATGTTACGGAGGGACACAGATATGGAAATCCACAGGGGAAGCTGGACCCACAAAACAGCGCTGGCCTTGAATGGGTGACAGTTATCTCGAATTATGAGCTCCCTCCACATCTTCTTGGCCTGATGAATATGACAATATTATTTCAATGCATTAAAATTACAGCCTCTAGAATTTTTGATAAAACAGACAGAAACAGCCTTTAGAATTCCTATACTGCACAGGTCAAGATTTCTGAGTTTTCTCCTGAACCACTTAACATTTTTTTTCTCCTCTATAAAACTCGACCATCCATCAGAATGCTAACACCTTCACACTTCACCTCTTCTTAATATTCATAATCTCAATTCCCATCCTCTCTTTTCAGTATACCAACTGTGAACTTCTTCAATTTAATTCAATTCAATACAATTAGAGAGAGAGAGAGAGAGAGAGAGAGAGAGAGAGAGAGAGAGAGAGAGAGAGAGAGAGAGAGAGAGAGAGAGACTATACATAATGAAATTTTAGGTAAATAAAAGTCAGTATCAAAAAGAAACTATACAATTAGAAGAAATAAACTGGTAATGTTATGATATTAGAGTATGATACTATAGAATATCAGATCAGATTATTAAATTCTATCTTTAAAAATAATGCATAAATCATTGCTTCACTAAAAGGTACAAAGTCAACATACACATTAGAGGGTTGCTCTAGAAAAGTACACTTACCGATCTGTTGAACATGTACCTTGCATGTCTTTCATTCCATCCATACTTCTTTACTGCATAAGCAGTTTCCTTCTTCAGTTCTTGTATCATTTCATTCATTTCAGGTCTGAGGTTCTCTACTTTTGCCATAATATACTTCTGCAACCCATGAATAAATACAGTTATACCAGAATGAAAATGGATTTGGATGATATTCTCAGTAGGAAATTGAGTTTCTGTAATAACTCAGAAACAATTACCCTAAAAAGGACAAATATAACATGATCAAAATTCTTCTAGCTATGGTTATAATACGTTATTTCTAGAACTTAACAGAAAGCAAAGCCATGAAAACAAATCCTAATTATATTCTCAGGTAGCATGGACATTATGTGTTGCCTTTTTCTATCATATTCCTTTAAACTACACCTCTAAAATCAACCTCCCTCAAAGTAAATCATAAATCACTATCAAATCATCACGACATAATCTCGGAGTCCACCATTTTCTTTGATATACTGAACATTTTTAATAAAGTTCAAATAAATTACTGCATAATGCTAAAATTGCTAACTATACAACATAAGCTGCTTAATATTTTTCTAAATATTTTGTGATCTTATTTGTGAAAGGATAAGCAGACTAACCAAGATAAAACTTAGTTGAATTAAGGCCAGCAATATGACATGCAAAATAACATTTCCTAACACAAATAGCACCCATTATAAGCTTGATCCCCAAGACTCTGATGTAGGATATGCACTTTGGTTTTACTACATATGTATGTGGAGTGTGGAATGAAGCTCACAAGACCTCTGTATGCCAATTGACAGAAAAGTATCCTTATGAATGATGTGCACAAAATAAGACAAGAGATATGGTATCTCAAAATTCAACAGTTAAATTATGTAACCAGTTCCCTATCTAACTAAGAGTTTAGTTCTATTGTGTTGATGGTGCTGCATATAAGTAAAAGTGAATGGCTATTGTAAATATCAAAATAAAAAGATAAACAGATAAATCTGGAAATAGATAAACAATAAACAAAAAAAAATACAACATAGAACTATGGAAATAATTAGAAACATACACCATGGCATAACTTGGCAGATAAACAATTGCTTTATTTATTTGTCATATCAATAAAAAGATATATTATTATCTTTTCATTAATGAAGCAATAACAGACTCTTACCTGATATACAGCAAGAGGAAAGGTGAGAATGCTGCGCATTAAGATAGTAGAGAGGATTATAGAGCCCCACCAGGACAAGTGAGAATAATCATGGATGGCTTGTAATCCTTCCATTAGATTTTCTACCAGCCGTGACTGTCCAAGGGCTCTGAACCAGCCTGCCTGAGTGACAGCTAAAGAGTCTAACCATGCCAGAGACATGTGGCGCTGAGGGATAGCAAATAAATTCTTATTTCTGGGTGATGCAAGTTGCTTTAGGCAGTCACCATGTGCAGGATTTCTACTACTAACAGCACAGTGATAATGGCAAATCTGATTAACCCCTTGCTTTTGAATTTGAAGAAAGTCTTTTTGTATAAGAATACATTTCCTTGAGATATAACATTGAGAATGAGTATTTACTCCATTATGCACTCTGTAGCTTTGAACAATGTTTTTAACAAAGGTAACATTCTTTTTCTGTGAGGATGTATATAAATTTTTGCTTGGTTTAATCAATACATGGCGGTATATATAAAACATGGCGGTAGGCATTTCTTTAAGTAACATCATTTTTTGTTGCCCTTGGCCAGCTTCCTCTCTTGCATAAAAAAAAAAAATCTGAAAAAAGGGGAAATAAAACAAACATTACAATCTTACAATGTTAAAAATCTTTACACACAAGTTTTATTATTTCATCATCATTCTAAAAACCACCTATGTTATCAAATATAGTTCAAGATGACTTACTAATTTTACAATATGTACTCTACAGTAAGTATATTACATCATGTCATTGTTCAATGGCAATATAAGGAATAACTGTAAGTATTAACTTAATTTTTTCTCCTGATCTGTTGTGAACAAGTGTGCTACAGTGTCTTAAAATTTCCTCAAAGCTACCCCGTGTCAAATTTCCAATTTTATGTTAACCTTGTACAAATTTCATATTTGACTTTACTTGAGTTTGGTTCTCCCCTTTGGAGTACTGGTTACATAGCAGACCTGTACAAAGGAGATGGACCAAGCAGATGGAGGGGATGTCTGAGTTAACCTACAGTGAATACCATGCTGCTCAGGATTTGTATTCTGTTCACTAACATCTAGTCATGATCTGTGAATCCCCACCATCTCACCTCTCAATATGCTACAGCCAAGGGGCTAAGACATTCTTTCACACTCAGTAACAATGAAAGGTTCAAGTTCACCTGAATCTTGGTCTTGGGCCAGGAAACCTGGAGTTCCAGGGGCATCACCTCCTCGTGCAGTGCCTCTAGAGCCATTACCAGGACCTCCAGTGACTCAGCAAAGATTACTGCATCATCAACAAAAACATAATTTGTAATCTCAGTATTGCTGGCAGATGCTCCACAATGACTTTGGTCTACAACTCTGCCTAGTACCCAGTCCATGTAAGTGCTGAAAAGGAAAGAAGCTGGACACACCCCCTCCACACTTCACAGCACTCACAGTCCTGGAGTAGAGGTTGGCTAATAGACCAATAATCCTTGCAGGAATCCCACGGAGACACAGAAGATCCCAAAGTGTCTCTCAATGCAATGAATCAAACGCCTTCTTGAGATCAACATAGACTGCAAGCATCCCCTGTCGAAACTCGTGTCGGCGCTCCACCAGTACGCGAAGCACTAGGATCCAGTTTGTTGGTGACTTACTGGGCATGAACCCAGACTATTCATATGTCTGGTGTTTCAGCAGGTGACTGTGGATATGCATCAACAGCAAATGGGCAAGCACCTTGCCTGGTACGCTGAGCAGTGTTATACCGCGGTAGTTGTTTGAGTCTTGACGGTCCCCTTTCCCCTTCCAGATAGGGATGACCAACTCCTTTTTCCATTCAGGAGGAATGGTACCTGAATGCCATACAGCAGTCAAGACAGCATGCAACCCATAGATCATGACCTCATCCCCCGCTTTGAGCAGCTCCACACTATTGTTACAGATGCCGGCGTCTTTCCACCCCTCAACTTTGCCACAGTCTCTTTGACATCATCAATGGAGGGTGCAGATTTATACAAGGTCAACATAACGTTGGGGGATCTACACAGAGTAACTTTGAGGAGATTTAAAGAGACTGCAGCTCCTTTGTGGGCACTGTCCCTGAGAAGCTGTCCCGTGCGCTTGCCTCCATTTCCGGCTCCCCTTTCGCAGCTCCTCCACCCAGCTGATTGGACGTCACATTTAAGAAGCCACGCTATTGGTCAGAGAAAGAGAGAGAGAGAGAGAGAGAGAGAGAGAGAGAGAGAGAGAGAGCCAATAACGTGGCTTCATATATGTGACGTCAAATCAGCTGGGTGGAGGACCTGCGAAGGGGGAGCCGGGAATGGAGGCGAGCGTGCGGGACGGCTTCTCAGGGACAGTGCCCCTTTGTGGACTACGGATCTGTTTAAGGTCACATATATTCCAAATTCTTAAGTGATGCTGCATATTCAAGGAAAGAATGAATATGGTGGCGATTAAAGGACACGGAGACGTATGAAAATACACCTACCTGTAGTTTTATCGTATGAGTTAATGTCAGAATAATTACGTTCTTGTTCCTGTTGGGACTAACGGGGCCATGCAGTCAGTGGCCACAGCCTCTAGTGAATGATTACATTAATAGTAAGTCATCTGCTTCTTCTTCTTGGTGGTGTAAGCTGTGCGTCACAGTCTCTAGTGCCTCAAAGGTGCAGTATACAGTGGTTATGTTTTCAGTATTTTTTTTTTTTTTTTTTTTTTTTTTACCTTTTCACATTTTGTGGAGCCGCAAAGTTTGCAACATTTCAACGGTGCGTTTATTTGATACGGATGGGATTATTCCAAGAGACTATCGAGAAACTTTTATGTAACAATAGAATAAAACAAAAAATATAAAATGCATAAATTTGAGAAACATGAAAGAAAAGAAAATAATGTAGTACATTAATTTGATAGATTAATTAGCAGGTGAACAAATTATTTAAAAAAACAGCTTTTCATGTCATTTATAATGAGTAAAAGCAAATACAGTATATTTCAATTTCAATCCGACTGCTTATAAATCTTTAGGGGATAATATTTATACTTATGATGTTTCCCGCCCTTCCTTTCATCAACAAAGTTTCCCGCGCTTTTCAGCATCTCAGTGGGTGAAGGAAGGGCGCTCCGCTGTCGATTCTAACAAGAGATAATACAGTATATAATCATGTCTGTAAGTAATTATGGCTTATTTCTGAGTTCTCAGGTGCATGCTGATCTCATCTTCTATGAACAAAAGGACTTTTAACTTGTCAGGTGGTCTTATAAATATAATTGGTTCTTTCCTTAGGAGCAAGCTACTTCCCCATCCGCTGCCATAAGCTCTCCTGAGGCTACAACACCCAGCAGATCCAGCCAGAGACGCAGGCGATTGTCTCGGGGTTCTAATGTGGACCCTGTAACATCCTCCCCTGGGCGTGATCTGCCAGCCTTTGAAGATGAGAGTGATCTGGTCGGCAATGATGCACCTGTGGAAGAAGAGGAGGATGGAGAAGAACTATTTGGAGATAATATGGAAAAGTAAGCTTTCGTTTGGAAATTTGTTTAGCATGGTGAACTTTGATCCTATTTTTAATTGAGGTTTGATTGACGTTGAGATATAGGTTAGTCTTTTGCTGCTGTCAGTATCGAGATGACTAGGGCACGAGAATTTGTGGTTATGTCTATTGAGCAGGTGTTCCTTTGTAACTGCTGATTCAATAGGATATCTTTGCGTTTTTTTGTCATATTGCAGAGAGAGAAGAAAAATGGCAGCATGCAGTACATGTGTGTGTGTTTGTGTGTAAGCCTGAATTTATAATAAGGAATAATTTTCAGTTTCACCCAACTAACAATTTTCTGATGTGGTTTATGCATTTCTGGTTAGATTTGTATTGTATTGATGGATGGTCTGCATCACCTTCGCAAAAGCGTACTTTTCAAGTAATGAGTTTTTCAACTTATGCCTACATCTCCTCAATGATCTCGAGGGACCAGTGGGGAAATCGGGGCTTTTGGGCAGGGATCATTAAATTAATTAATACATGTTGCAAAACAGGTAAAAAATCAAGTCACTTAAAAAGTATATGAAAATGCATAAATTACACCATTGGTGGTGGCTGAGGCGAGCATTGCTGTTATTGTTGCGTGTTACCAAAAATTTGCTACATTTTGTACATAGGCTAAAATTATATTTTGCTTAGGGCTTGGTTAGTAATCACAGGGATGTCCGGGGGGGCTGACCCTCACTTCCCCCGGGGGGATCCAGGGTGGCATAGTCCCCCCGGCTAGTCTAGAGTGAATCATTGACAACACTGCTCAAGATTAACATAACAAAGCTCGTCTCAGCCACCGCCACTGCCACCTTCAAAGGTGTAGTTTATGTATCTTCACAGATTTTTTTACATGTTTTGTTGATTTTAGACCTGTTTTGCAATGCGCATTACTCAATTTATGCTCCCCCACCCAAAAACCTCAATTTCCCACAGGTCCCCCCTATGGGCCTAGATCATTGGGAAGAGAGGTAGACATAGGTTGAAAACTCAACTTGAAAACTTAGCATTTGTGACAGAAGTGATGTAGAATGTCAATCAGTTCACTACATATCTAACCAGAAATGCATGAACCACACCATAAAATTAAATTGTTGGTAGTGTGAAACTGAAAACTGATCTTTTAAGTTGTGAAATGATGCTTCCAATTTTTTTGTTGATGTATTCTGTAATGAAGAATTTGACTTTATGATATTTTAGTTTTAGAATTTTACTCTTGAAGATAACGGCTGATTTCTTTCTTTTTATTCTTCTTGTGTAACCCAGTGACTACCGACACATTCCTGAGCTGGATGTGTATGATCGCGATAACCTGGATGATTCCGAGTACTCTATGCTGAGTGAAGGAGATAGGGTGGCTGCTGAGGCTCAGATGAGAAAGCGAGACCGTGAAGAGGGACGTGCTACAGGTGGAATGCGCAGAGGATATCTCTATGGTGAGTCCTGTACTGTGCAATGTTGTACCATTTCATTGGTAAAGTTAGAAAATACTCAATAATACTTTTCAAACGGACAGGGTAATTTTATAATTGTTGTAAAGGATTGAGAAAAACTTGTTCCCTTTTATAGATGAGAGTGACGATGAAGAGGATCGGCCATCCAGAAAACGCCGCCTAGCTGAAAGAGCTGTGGAGGGCGAAACTGCAGAGGATGAAGAGGTAAGTTGCAATGAATCTGTCCATATCTTGTAATTTTAAGAATATTTTTGTAATACAAAAGAAGGGATTTAAGTAGGGATGTTTCTGTTAGTAAGACTTGCAAAGTTGTTTTAGATTGGCATAGTATTGTAACTATTTCATTGATGCTTAATCCCTGCTGTACAAGGGGGAAAAAAAAAGAAAAAAAAGAAAAGAAAGCCCGCTTGATTAGTAGATTAGTAGAGTTAGGGTGGGTTCACACATGCTAATTTGCAACTGAAATTGCAAGTCACTAGAAATATTAACAGCTCTTCTAGTCAGAAAATGTCACACATAGTGACTGGAAAGTACCGACTTGTTGGCACTTTGGCGGGAAGTGGATGTAAACAAACAGCTACCTGCTAAGATGTCTACCTCCAGTGACGACGCTGAAGTGGTGGTTGCTCTCCTTTTGGCATACCGGAATAGTCAGCAGAAAAGAAAATGCCTGTGGATATGTCCCTGGCTAGGTAGAAGGAAAGAAAGGATTGTCTACCACACAAATCTTAAGAAGACTACACACCAGTGGTTCCCAAACTGGATGGAGAAGGCCCTTGTACAGAGTTAGCAATTAGAGGGGTGAGAAAAACTGGCGGTGATGTATCAGAGCGCCTGACTTCATAGAAGCTATTTTAACAAGAGATGGGATGTGAAGTTCCTTGTTTTGATTATGAATAAAGGACAGACCAAGGATATTCAGTGTAGAAGATGGGGACAACTGAATGTCATTGAAGAAGACACCACCACAATAATTACCTACCAGCTTGCTGAAACACTCTCACTGACCACTACCTCCAAGTGACAAACTGCACAACTTACTGCACCACCATACCTGAGCTAATGTATATATCGTAATGAACTAATATATGGTTCTCCTGTACTCTTTCTTGCAGTCTTTCACAGTAGAAATGATTTTTGCTAACTTTGTGTTTATGCCAATCATTGTGCATCACAAGTATGTCTGCTGGAATCTATTGCCCACTTTAAAGGTTAACGGAGAACATGAGAAAATGCGTTAGTTTTTGGTTTTTTTTTTTGCCAGAGTTTTTTTGTATTCCCTTTTTTCAATTATTATTATTTTTTTTTTTTTTTTCTTATTCTTGTTCTCAAGTATTTTATTGTGCACATGTTAAACTGAATATGTTTGAATTATTAATACTATTTCTAGCATGTTGAATCTAAAGTCTACATAATTACAACACATTTATGTATAATTGATACTTTCAGATGATTGAGTCCATCGAGAACTTAGAAGACATGAAAGGGGACACAGTGCGAGAGTGGGTATCCAAGTTGGGGCCTCGGACTGAAGTTTACAACCGTTTCAAGAATTTCCTTCGTACTTATGTCAGTGATAAGGGAAATAACCTTTACAAAGATAAGATTCGTCAAATGTGTGAAGAAAACAAATCCTCTTTTGATGTTGATTACAATCTACTTGCTGCAGAGGAGCAAGTACTTGCTTTCTTCTTGCCTGAAGCTCCAACAGAAATGTTGGAGATCATGGACTCGGCAGCCAAGGATGTCACCCTCTCCATGTTTCCCCAGTATGAGAGAATTACCAGAGAGATTCATGTCAGGATCACTGACCTTCCCCTGATTGAAGAGCTCCGTTCTTTGAGGTAATGACAGTCTGCCATTACATTATCTGATTTGCTGTACTTAGTGTTGGGAATGTGGGATGGTACTTGAGGCTGGTATTGCAAGAGGGGAATAACCCTCAAAAATGGTGAAATCGAGTTACGGGTGGCAACGTGCTCACAAAGTTGTCAAAAGGTCCTAAGTACGTCGGCCATACCAAACTCGACCATTTGGTGGGTGTTCTGAAGGTCTAAAGTCGAGTGAAACTCAAAAAAAATCGAGACTAACATTGGAAATGAGTGCAAGCTGGGGAGAGAGAGAGAGAGAGAGAGAGATGGGAACAGTCTATGCCATTGGGTAATTTTAGACACAAGGCTGTAGCTTATCTTTAGTGATTGGTGGAGACAAGGATGGTGGGAGGAGCAATAGGATTTTAAGGACAGCATACAGCGTGTGTAGTTGGTATCCAACACATTATACGGGACAACTGAACTGAAGAAAGCTCAGAAAAGAAATATGACGCCTACGTAGGCGTCACCGTATATGCTACTGGGGCTTAATGACGCCTACATAGGCGTCACCATATTGAAGGGGTTAACTGTCTCAAGCCAGTGTAAAGGATGAGAGTCAACCAAAATGATCATACTAATTTTTTCACTAATTTTTCTGGTTAATAGTACTCAACTTTTATTTAAAAAAGATACTTTTTATTATGTAATGCAGTCAGGTAATGTAGTCTTCATAACATACTACTTGTTTTATCATAAAGTAACGTAATATCATTGATAACTCATAAATTCTTGGAAAATAGGTGCTGTAGGTAGCGAAACAATTTTTTTCACAAGAAAAAAAAATTTTGATTACAAAAATTTCTTGGATTTTATTTTTTGTATTGGTATTATACATTACATCATAAGACCCTAAAAAAAAAAAAAAAAAAAAACTAATCCTGGGTAACTTTTTTGGCTAACTGTAGGTGTAGGTTTTTTTTTTTTTTTCCAGTAGGCGGAGATGAAAATAAGGTGACAAAACAGAACTCTTCGAGACCTTTATTTTGATGTATGATAATAGCATAGTATGCCCATCCTTCCATGTGTAACAAGTGGCTAACTTTAAAGCGTATTTTCTCGAAAGTAAGGTCATGAGGGTAATCCCCCTCTTGCAATACTAGCCTCACTTTTTATACAGTAAATAGTATTTTTGTGATCATAAAGTAAAGCTTTGTATTTTTTAGCACAAGTAAACATTATGAACATTTTCTTTTCAGGCAACTGCATTTAAATCAGCTGATTCGTACATCTGGTGTTGTCACAGCCACAACAACAATACTTCCCCAGCTCTCAATTGTGAAGTATGACTGTAATAAGTGTTCCTTTGTGTTGGGACCTTATGTCCAGTCACAGTCAACAGAAGTCAAGCCTGGGTCTTGCCCAGAATGTTTGAGCAAAGGTCCTTTTACAATCAATATGGAACAGACTGTTTACCAAAATTATCAGAGAATTACTCTTCAGGAATCCCCTGGAAAGGTTAGTTAGTTGAGTTACTTGAAATTTAACTTGACAATCATTACATATCAAATTTTACATGTAGGAAGTTATTTGCTTGTGTTCTCTATATCATCTACATTCACATACATGCACTTGGTTACCTCACTTTCTGGTAGATTTTTCATGACTAGACTCTTGAAAGTGCTGCATTTGACTCACCTGGTCATCCTGGAACCAGTGCACATTTCATTGCTTCATGTTTACTTCACATACTAGATACATCATACAAAGTCACATTACTTATGACAGTGGCTTTTCTCAAGAAGTTTCTGAGTGGTATTATGGATAAATGAAAATGTTTTTTTTTTATATGACTGGGAAGATGTCAATTTTCTTTCTTAATCCAGGTAACGGCTGGTCGACTTCCACGCTCCAAGGACATCATTCTTCTTGGGGATTTGTGTGACATGTGTAAGCCTGGTGATGAAATAGAGGTAACAGGCGTGTACACTAACAACTATGATGGCTCCCTGAACACCAACCAAGGCTTTCCTGTGTTTGCAACAATTATTATGGCCAATCATATAGCCAAGAAGGACAACACCAATGCTGTGAAAGGTATGCATGTGATGAGTATCCATTATGTTTGGATAAATGAACTAAAACTTTCAGACAGGAGGACAGTGATCCTACAGATTTGTGGACTATAAGGGGCTAATAAAACAAAATTGTTGTGTCTTGGCTTATTCTAATGTCGCCATGATAGCAACATGTTATATTGAGTAATATATCTTATGTTATTA
>NC_059298.1:250000-320000 GCF_017591435.1 Portunus trituberculatus
TATTTATTTTATTTTTTGTAATTCACCTCACCTCACCTCGGTTGCCTGCTGGTCACCCAGCCAGTCTTCCTCATTATGGAGCGAGCTCAGAGCTCATAGACCGATCTTCGGGTAGGACTGAGACCACAACACACTCCACACACCGGGAAAGCCAGACCACAACCCCTCGAGTTACATCCCGTACCTATTTACTGCTTGGTGAATAGGGGCTACACATTAAGAGGCTTGCCCATTTGCCTCGCTGCCTCCGGGACTTGAACCCGGCCCTCTCGATTGTGAGTCGAGTGTGCTAACCATTACACTACGCGGTGTGTGTGTGGGTGTATATTTCTGTCACAGACACCTGTTTTTCATACAAAATATAGCAGTTCCACTGCTCCACATACCTTTTCGCCGAGAAACCACCCGCTTTAGCGCTACGCCTGGCAGCGCGGCGCTCATTGCTGCTGCCAGCACACTGCGTGGGCAACCGTCAGTTATTTCTCGGCGCGTAGAGCGAGTAGACCTGCGTTTCCGCTGCTGCTTCCTTTCCTCCTCGCTTTTTTTTGCCTTCTTTTCTCCTCCTGTTTCTATGGAGGAAGATTCTAGTGATGTTCCTGTGTCTCCGGGGCTGTCTGTTCCTGTCCTGGAGGGTGTTTTGGCCAGCCATATGGACGCCCCTGCCGGTCCTGCAGTGTTTACGTCTCCTTCGCCACAGCCCACGAGGCGGATTTGCTCTAGGCCTGACTGTTCCAGGGTCTTGGGTAGTGTCCTCCATGATCCTCATTCGGTCTGTATCAAGTGCAGGGAGTTCTGCAGCCTAGGTAAGAGGTGTGATGAGTGTTCTGGCTGGAGCAAGGATAAGATTCTTACCGCCTACAAGTATCAATGCGGGTTGAGGCGCAAGCGGAGGCTAAAGCTAACTTAAAGGGTAAGTCTAAGGGCTCTCTTACCCGGTCTGGTATCAGCAGTGACACGAGCCATATGTCTGGGGATTCTAGCTCTCAGGTCTCCTCTGCTGGTTCTGTTGGAGGTGTTGCCCTTCAGGCAGGCAGTGTAATTTCTCAGGATGAGCTCACTGCTGATGATTCAGCTTCTCAGCAGGGGTCTAAGCCTCCAGTCTCTATAGATCTTTCCCTGTTTTTGGAATCCTGGCAGGAGCAACTCCTTGCTTCTGTTGACAGCCTGGTGTCTTCACGGTTGGGAGAGTTACATAACCCTGTGTCTTCCCTGGCTACTGACCCACCTCTTTCAGCTCTCCCCTCGTCCTCGGACAGAGACCTGATGAAGTTCAGTGTCCTGCCCCCCCAGAGTCCTGACGCAAAAAGGTGTGTGCAGTCACATCAAGTCAGGGGGCCAGGGGGCCGTCCGGGGGCTTGAGGTGGCTTCCAAGCGTTCTCATCCTCCTAAGGATGACGCTAGAAGGATCAAGAAGTCCCGCCCCACCTCAGTGGTGACCGGTGCCCTGGCTCCTTCCCAGGCCCGGTCGGTGGGGGGACAGGGAGAGGGTGGACCAGTGCACTGCTCCTGGCCCCTCCCCCAAGGCCCAGGGTGAGGGCCCAGGCAAGGGTGATGCTCTGCCCCTTCGCCTACCAGGTGGCTTGCCCACGCCCTTTCCACGGGCTGCCACCTATGTCCTTTCGGCCGCTAGGGGCTCAGAGTCAGCCGACCCCCCTACGTCCCACCAAACCCACTGTCTTACGCCAGAGAGGCGCCAGGACCTCCTCTCCCCTCGAGGTGTGCGCTTCCCCTCTGAGGCTGGCGTCTCCGCTCCTGGAGGCACCCTCCGGACTGCCCGTCTCCGGGGTAGTGACCTCCTCATGGATAGCACTGATAGACAGGTACTCCATGGTTCCCCCCGGCCTTCTTGTTTGGGGTGGCAGGGCCTGGCCTCCTTGTCTCCAGGACCTGCCCCATCCCTCCACATCCCCGGGGGGCTGAAGGAGCATGAGACCCAGCCCCCATCGGCCTCCATATACCATCGCATGATGGATTACATCAATTCAGTGTTTGAGGATGCGAGGGGCCAAAGGCTTGAGCAAGAGGGTCCTCGTGCGCCCGGAGCTGGTGCACCTGAGTCACAGGGAGGGCCAATTCTCCTCGCTAGGGCTCAACCCCTCCAGTTCTTCAGGGAGCAAGCCAACAATGCTTACCTGAAGGCCAATGACAGGAAGCTGGCTTCTCTTGGTTATCCTTCAGGCAGGTTTGCCAGGATGTACGCAGTATTGGACCAGGAAGGCTCAGGGAAGGCTACTGCCGTTAACCAAGACTTGCACCATGCCTTGAACTCGGACTCCCGTGAGCCGAGGGTTATCCGTGACCAGCAGGAGGTCGCCAGGATGGAGGGAGTGGTTGGTCGTTCTCTGGACGCACTCAACTACTCTTTTGGTGCTTAGGTGCCCTTCACCTACTGACGGTACCGCATCTCCCCTCACACCTGTTGGATTTAGAGGGACAGCTCTTTAAGGCTGTTCGTATGGCCTTGAATGACATCTGCCGTGATTCTACTTACGTCAATGCCAATCTTCGGGCCTGGAGAAGGGAGTCCTACATTGCCCACCTCAGACCCACCTTCTCTCAGGTGGAGAAGGGCATCCTTAGACGGTCCCCCATCTTTTCTCCTCTCCTCTTTGATGAGGCCAAGCTGCAGGAGGCATTCCAGTCTTCCAAGAGTAATGCTGCCATGACTCTCCATGAGACTGCTCTCAGGGCCCTGGCTCGTCCACGTCCGGCCACCGGTACTCCCTTGGTGGAGCGCGGTTCTCATCTTCCTGCCCCCTCAGCCTCGAGGCCTCCGGCTGCTCCTCCCCGGCGAGCACAAGTTCGCCCTCGTCTTGGGAATCCTCGGGGTGGATCTTCCGGACCGCTCTCTGCCCACCCTAGTGGGCAGTCAGGAGGACGGAGGGGTAAGCCCTTTCGGAAATGACAGTCTTTCTCACCATGGGGTGGTGGGGGGCTGTCTGGCCCTTTGCTGGGAAGGTTGGCTCAAGATCGGGGCAGAGGAATGGGTCCTCAGCGTTCTGTGGGAAGGCTACCAGATCCCCTTCTCTTCCCCTCCACCCCTGACCACTCTTTTTGAGGATCGCAGGGGTTATGCCCCAGGGTCACCCAAGGGTCTCGCCCTCGAGATGGAGCTCCAGCGTCTCAGGACAAAAGGGGCAATAGAGGAAGCGCCTCCCTCCCCAGGTTTCTACAGCCATGTGTTTGTCGTTCCAAAGGCCACAGGCGGGTTCCGCCCATCATCGACCTCTCCTCCTCAACAAGTACGTCGTCACCACCAAATTCAGGATGGAGACTGTCCGGACGGTAATGTCGGCCATCCGACAGGACGACTGGATGGTGTCACTGGACCTTCAGGACGCATATCTTCAGGTGCCCATTCATCCCCACAGCCGTCAGTTCCTGCGCTTTGTGTGGGAGGGGTACCACTTTCAGTTTCGAGTCCTCTGCTTCGGTCTCTCCACTGCTCCGCAGGTTTTCACTCGTCTGATGGCTCCTGTCTCGGCGGAGTTCCATCGTCGGGCTTCCGCATCCTTCGCTACCTCGACGACTGGTTGGTACTGGCCTCTTCAGCGGTAGAAGCTCGACACGCCACAGCTTGTCTGCTCAGGCTCTGCTCGGACCTGGGCATCCGAGTAAATTGGGAGAAGTCATCCCTGACCCCTGCACAGGAGAAGACCTTCCTCGGGATGGTGATTCGCTCCCCTCTTTTGAGGGTTTTCCCGACCCAGGGGAGGATTCGAGGCCTCCAGGATTTACTCCGCTCCTTCCTCAGTTGCCCGTCCCCCAGCGGAGCACTGGTTGAGACTTCTGGGGCACATGTCTTCCCTCATACATCTAGTGCCGGGATCCAGGAGGCGGACGCGTCTCCTGCAGATCCAACTGAACCAGCAATGGGACAGGTGGTCGATGCTAGACGACCATCCGGTCAGCTGGGACAGTGCTTCACGTCAGGACCTGGAATGGTGGCTGGAGGACGAGAACTTGGGGCAGGGTCAGCCTCTTCAGGTTGCCATTCCGGACCACCTTCTCTACACGGATGCCTCTACAGTCGGCTGGGGTGCGTCGCTCCTCCAGGCTTCTGTGAGTGGCCTGTGGAACATCCAGGAACAGACGCTCCACGTGAACGTTTTAGAACTCCGTGCGATCCGCCTCGGCCTCCAGCACTTCACGGAGGTGGTGAGGGGCTCAGTTGTCGCTGTCTTCTCGGACAACACCACGGCCCTCGCTTACCTGCACAGGGAGGGGTACTCACTCTATCCTTCTCAACCTCGAGGCACGCCAGGTCCTCGACTGGGCAGAAGCGCATGCAGTGTCGATCTTGCCCCAGTTTGTGAGGGGCTCAGTCAATGTGGTGGCCGACTGCCTCAGCCGCCGACACCAATCCCTGTCCACAGAGTGGACCTTACATATGGATGTTTGTCACCTGCTGTGGCGGGTCTGGGGCTACCCGACAGTCGACCTGTTCGCCACTCGTCTCAATTACCGGATTCCGAACTTTGTGTCCCCCTTTCAGGATCCGGCGGCCATCGCCACAGACGCCTTCCTCTACAATTGGGACAACCAGGATCTGTACGCCTTTCCACCCTTCCCCCTCATCAGGAGAGTTCTCAACAAGCTCCGGGCTTCCCGGAACACCGTCTCATCCTCATAGCCCCTTACTGGCCTCAGAAGGAATGGTTTCCAGATCTGTTGGCGGCATCGGTGGAGCCTCCCCGCCGCCTCCCTCTTCGCAAAGATCTATTGAGACAGCCACACATCCACAAGTTCCACATCGGTCTCCCCGGGCTTCAGCTGACAGGGTGGAGACTATCCAGCGCTTTCTGAGGCACAGGGGTTTCTCCTCTAAGGTGGCCCAGTTCTTATCTCACGACAAGAGGCCTTCCTCTGCTTCCAACTATCAGCACAAGTGGAAGGTGTACAGGAAGTGGTGCAAAGATCACGGCCACACTGTCTCCAATCCCACGGTCCAAAAGGTCGCAGATTTTCTCGTTCACCTGCGCCAGGATTGCAATCTCTACCTCTGCCATTAAGGGTTATAAGGCCATGCTGAATGGAGTCTTTGCAATCAGGGGCGTGGACCTCAACAATGACCGGGTGTTGAGTGCTATTGTCAAGGCGTGCTCTTCTCAACCCCGCAGACCTACTAGGAATCTTAGTCCTTCCTGGAACCTGGATGTAGTTCTTCGCTACCTGTCCAAGGCCCCCTTCGAGCCCCTTCGGCTCTCGTCCTCCAGGGACCTGACCAGGAAGACTCTTTTCTCCTGGCATTAGCTACAGCGCAGAGGATAGGGAGATCCAGGCCCTCTCCTCCCGGACTAGCTGGCAAGGACAGGATCTTATGGTCTGCTATCTCCTGAGTTCATTGCTAAGACGGATACGGAGTTCACAGCACGCCCGGAATTCCGTATTAAGAGCCTTACTTCCATTCTCGGTTCCATGGATGAGGAGCGCTTTTTGTGCCCTGTTCGGGCTCTCTGCCACTACTTACAACGGACTGCTTCAGAGACAAGGCCCAGGAATCTGTTTGTTGCAGTTAAACGCCCTTCTCGACCTATGTCGAAAGCGGCCATCTCATACTTCCTCAGGGATACCATCAAGTCTGCCCATGAGGCTATTTCTGACTCTGTCTGCCTCGAGGTCAATGCCCGTGCCCATGACATCCGTGGCATTGCTGCCTCCATGCTCCTCTGGGAAAACTGCTCGGTTCCGACCATCCTGAAGGCAGCACGCTGGAGGACTCACTCGGTCTTTGCCGACCATTATCTCCGCGATATAGTGCGGAAGGAAGGCGACGTTTTTTCCCTGGGTCCAGTTGTTGCAGCCGGTCACATTGTGGGCTGACAACTACCACAAGGTCCTCCTTGCTCTGGGGTAACGCTTCGGCTCCCTCAGGTGAACACCCCAGTGCTCACTTACACTGCTCGTCTTAGTTGATTGGGTCAGTAGCCGGGTTCTCTCCTCTGCGTCAGGGTATTGAGCACGCTCCTGGAACACTCATCCCCTGACCCCTAAGGCCTGCTCCCTTTTAGACACACGGGTTAGGAGGACCTCCCAAACCCTCAGCCGAGCCTGCTGGCACCGCTATGCTGCCCGGCCTCAGCCAAGAGGTTAGTGTCTACATATGGACAGTTTGTTTTCACCCTCTACGCCTGGCACTTTCTTCTGACTCCCGCCTCCTTCAATGTTGGAGTCTGCTACATTTTGTATGAAAAACAGGTGTCTGTGACAGAAATCTAATTTTTAATACTAAAATTGATTTCTTCACTTACCTGTTTTTCATACAAAACTTCACTGCCCTCCCTTCCTCCCCCAGTCAGGTTCTCTCCCTTGAGAAATAACTGACGGTTGCCCACGCAGTGTGCTGGCAGCAGCAATGAGCGCCGCGCTGCCAGGCGCAGCGCTAAAGCGGGTGGTTTCTCGGTGAAAAGGTATGTGGAGCAGTGGAACTGCTATAATTTGTATGAAAAACAGGTAAGTGAAGAAATCAATTTTAGTATTAAAAATTAGATGTTAATGTACCTCCACATTCAGTTCTGTAGCTGCCATCAACATTGAGCACTACTGAAAAAGTTAAAGGAGTTTGCATATGATAAGTATTGTGGACCTTGCCAGAATAAATATGAAGATCTTAGCCTTCATTGTCAGTGTGACATATGTCAGATTTAGGTTGGTTTGAAAAAGATCATGAAAGGGTAGCGAATGTTTTTGATATTGCTGATTCTAACATTATTTTTCTTCACATTTTCTGATGCTTCTCCGTAATCCTCCTCTAGTGTACATAACGTATCCTATGTAGTGGTGATGCCTGAGTGAAACTATGTGTAAAGGGCAATACAAGCTTTGCTGACATTATATCTTACCTGCAGATGAATGATGCTGACCGTACCAGCATACATGAAGCTATGGAACAGCAGAGCATCTCCATCTCCAAGGCTGGCATTGTCACCTCATTGCAAGCCCGCTGTGCTGTGATGGCTGCAGCAAATCCTATTGGAGGCAGATATGATCCATCAATGACCTTTGCTGAAAATGTAAGGCTGAAAGTATTATGCCTAATAAACCACTTGTCACTACCACTTATCACTAACATAACTATACATGTGAACATAACACTCATCAATCATCACAGCAAAGTATCCCTAGTGCGTACATAACACTCATCAATCATCACAGCAAAGTATCTCTAGCGTGTACATAACACTCATCAATCATCACAGCAAAGTATCCCTAGTGCATAACACAGCTAACTAATCAACATAATAACAAACAATTAAATCTTACCGTCGGCCGATGAATTCTCTCCAATCCATTACCCGGCTTGTACCACACCCCACTCTGGCCACCACGGCCGTGTCCCACCAAAACCAAGAGGCGACTGTGTCTTTGTACTGCACCGCATCGCTGACCAAACCTACTTACAGAACATATAAACCCGAATCGAAACAGCAAACAAACCCATTCAAATCCTTCCAACACTAAACAGTACCAACCTTAATTCATAATTATACCAGTATAAATGAGAACATTGTATCATGTTAATGATACAATATATATATATATATATATATATATATATATATATATATATATATATATATATATATATATATACACACACACACACACACAGAGCCCGGTAGCTCAGTGGTTAGAGCGCTGGCTTCACAAGCCAGATGACCGGGGTTCGATTCCCCGGCCGGGTGGAGATATTTGGGTGTGTCTCCTTTCACCTGTAGCCCCTGTTCACCTAGCAGTGAGTAGGTACGGGATGTAAATCGAGGAGTTGTGACCTTGTTGTCCTGGTGTGTGGTGTGTGCCTGGTCTCAGACCTATCCCAAGATCGGAAATAATGAGCTCTGAGCTCGTTCCGTAGGGTAACGTCTGGCTGTCTCGTCAGAGACTGCAGCAGATCAAACAGTGAATTACACACACACACACACACACACACACACACACACACACACACAGTTTTGGAGTTCAAGGTGATAGATGAAGAGAAATCTAGAAGAAATGAAGAATATAAAGTGGGAAGATGGAATTATGCCAAGACAGATTTTGGAAACCTAAAGAAATTCTTTCAAGAGACAAATTGGATGAAATTCAAGAGTGCTAAGGGAGCAAATGAAAAGTGGAAGGAATTTATAGAAATATACAAAGAAGGTGAGAAAAAATTTGTACCAATAAGACAACATAGAGAAGTTGGAAAGCAGGACTGGTTTAACGATAGATGTGAAAAGGCTAGAACAAGAAAAGAGGATGCATGGAAGAGGTGGAGAAGGAAAAGACGGATTAAGCAGTGGGAAAGTTACAAAAGAGCAAGAAATGAATATGTGTTGATTAGAAGAGAAGAAAGAAAGAAACAAGAAAAGGATATAATTGATAAATGTAAAGACCAACCAAGGCTTTTTTACAGACATGTGAACAACAACATCAAAAATAGAGAAAGTATTGAAAGTTTAGAAGTAAATGGAGTATGCAGTGAAGATCCCAGGGAAATGGCAGAGGCTATGAATGGATGCTTTCGGAAGGTATTCACAAAGGAGACTGCTTTTGACAAACCACTGGTAATGGAACAGAAAGGGATTATGAAGGAGTTTCAAGTAACTGTGGAGGAGATCAAGAATATGATGGGGAGTTTAGAAGTGAGAAAAGCTGTGGGACCTGATGGGGTATCAGGATGGATTTTAAGAGAATGCAGGGAGCAACTGGCAGAAAAAGTTTGTGAAGTAATTGATACCTCATTAAGGGAAGGTGTAGTGCCCCAAGACTGGAAAAGAGCTAACATTGTCCCAATGTGTGAGAGGGTGGTGAAGAATAGATGGACAGACTTCTTGGAGAAAAATGACATTCTTTGTGAGTGTCAATTTGGTTTTAGAAAAGGGCGTTCATGCACGACAAACCTGATATGTTACTATTCGAGGGTGATAGATGTAATACAGGAAAGAGATGGTTGGGCTGATGGAATATATCTGGATTTAAAAAAGGCCTTTGATAAGGTACCACACCAGAGACTGATCTGGAAACTTGAAATGGTAGGAGGAGTGCATGGCAGTTTACTAAAATGGATGGAAGACTTTTTGGTAGGAAGAGAAATGAGAACAATAATTAAGGACAGACCATCAGAATGGGGCTTGGTGGAGAGTGGAGTTCCACAGGGATCAGTATTGGCACCAGTAATGTTCGCGGTCTACATGAATGACATGGTGGATGGGGTGTCCAGTTATGTGAGCCTATTTGCAGACGATGCAAAATTGTTAAGAAAAGTGAGATGTGACAAAGATTGCGAACTACTCCAGGAAGACTTGGACAGAATATGGAAATGGAGCTGTACATGGCAAATGGAGTTCAACACGACAAAATGCAAGAAAATAGAGTTTGGCAAGAGTGAAAAAGAATCAGGAGTATGTACAAGATAGGAAATGAAGACATAAAACCAGTCATGAAGAAAAAGACCTTGGGGTGACAATTACCAATGACCTATCGCCAGAGAGACATATAAACAAAATAATTGGAGAAGTATTGAACTTATTGAGGAACATAAGAGTGGCGTTTGTATATTTAGATGAAGAAATGATGAAGAAAATAATTACTGCAATGATAAGACCGAGGCTTGAATATGCAACAATACAGTGGGCTCGAACTTAAAGAAACACATAAGGAAACTAGAGAAAGTACAGAGGGCTGCAACAAAATGGTGCCTGACTTAAGAGATTTGACTTATGAAGACAGACTGAAAAGAATGCAACTTCCGACCCTGGAAAACAGAAGAGAAAGGGAGACCTGATAGCAATATACAGAGTGATGATTGGCATGGAAAAAATGGATAGGGAAGATCTGTGTATGTGGAATGAAAGAATGTCGAGAGGGCATGGGAAAAACTAAAATGGCCACTTATAGGAGAGATGTGAAAAAATATAGCTTCCCTCATAGAAGGGTGGAAGCATGGAATAGTTTAGACGTGGAAGTGGTCAACGCAAGGAATATTCATGATTTTAAGAAAAAGCTGGACATTAATAGATATGGAGACGGGACAACACGAGCATAGCTCTTTTCCCGTATGTTACAATTAGGTAAATACACACACACACACACAGGGGTAACGTCTGGCTGTCTAGTCAGAGACTGCAGCAGATCAAACAAACTATTCAAGATGGATATCTTGGTATGAAACCTCTGTGCTCTGTTTGTTGGGTTGGTAAATAGAGAGCAAGTTATGCTTTTGTAAATTTGATCTCAGAAATCTTATAATACAGGATCTCACATTGCAGGGAAAACTGGATTGCAAAAGTATAGAAATGGTGTGAGAGATAGCAATTATTGATTCTAATGGGATGATTATTAGAATGTACATTTGTACAAGTGCAAGACTAGTGTTTGAGGTCATATTGTAGATAACAAATAATCTCTTGTATTTATGAATAAAGAGCTACCATATTTCTTATCTGTGGTTTTGGTAATGATGAGGTTGTAGATGGCAAGCTGGTGACTTGGTTTATAGAGATTATGCAAATTGTCATGAAATTAAGATTGATGTGTAGGTGCAAAGGTTCAGAATCTTGATATTTGTTGCTTTCTTCCTTAGGTTGATCTATCGGAGCCCATTCTTTCCCGTTTTGACATCCTGTGTGTGGTGCGTGACATTGTGGACCCACTCCAGGATGAACACTTGGCACGTTTTGTTGTTGGTTCACATGTCCGCCATCACCCACTGGCTACTGCTGCTGATGTGGCTGCGTTTCCATCGGTAACTCTTTGCTTTAGTATATATTTGATAGCTTGATGCTTTCATAAACTTATCCATAATTTGTTTACTTATATTACTATATTTTTTTGAACACCATTTTATGCCAGTCTGTATTTAGTGCTTTGTTTAACCTACCAATACCCTGGCTAATCTATTTTCACTTCATTCCATCAATGTATTTGCTAGTCATGTATAAGAGGAGGTAGTAGACACCTACCGAAACAATAACTTACTCCCAATGAGATCTAATAGCACTAGTTTAGGAGGTGCTGTGAACCTTCCATTAAAGCTAGTGGTGATCTCGTTGAATGTTTCCCTTTGTGTCTCACAACTCAAGGGGGTAGTCACAGCCTACCCTCTAAAGACAGCTCTCCTTCTTCACACAAAACTACATGCACTTACCACACATACACCCTTCACTCCAAATCAAAATTTAAAAGAAAAATGGGACTCTCCTGTTGAAGACCACAAATGCCTTGACACCTCCCTCAACTTTTTCTACATTAACTTCTGCAACATTCACGGTCTTAGATCTAATTTTCAATCTGTGGAACACCACCTCTCCTCTACTAAACCTCATCTTCTTTTCCTCACCGAAACACAGCTGTCTGAGGCAACAGACAGTAGCCCCTTCTCTGTTCCCTCCTACTTTTTCTATTCTCATTTTCATTCCAAAGCTGGATGTTGCGGTTATGTACGCAACGACTTAACTTGCTCTCGTGCCCACACTCATGAGTCTTCCGAATTTTCCACCATCTGGCTACGACTTAACAGTCACTCTCAAACTAAATTCATCTGTGCTGTTTATCTCTCCCCTAACTCTTCTGACTATAGTAATTTCTTCGACTACTTAACTTCTTAAGTGGAGCACATTCTGTCCCTCTACCCTTTCGCTGAGATTTCCATTCTTGGAGATTTCAAGGTTCACCACCAGCTTTGGCCTTCCTCTCCCTTCACTGACCACCCTGGTGAACTAGCCTTCAACTTTGCTATCCTCCATGACCTAGAGCAACTGGTGCAGCACCCTACTCGTATTCCTGACCGTCTTGGAGACACGCCCAACATTCTTGATCTCTTCCTCACCTCTAACCCTTCTGCTTATGCTGTCACCCTTTCATCTCTGTTAGGCTCCTCCGATCACAATCTCATTTCTGTATCTTGTCCTATTTTTCCAATCCCTCCGCAGGATCCCCCAAAGCGAAGGTGCCTCTGGCGTTTTGCCTCTGCCAGTTGGGGGGACCTGAGGAGATATTATGCTGATTTTCCCTGGAATGATTATTGCTTCCGTGTCAGAGACCCATCTCTTTGTGCTGAACGCATAACAGAGGTGTTAGTATCTGGCATGGAGGCGTACATTCCTCATTCTTTTCTCAACCTAAACCTTCTAAACCTTGGTTTAACTCAGCCTGTTCTCGTGCTATACATGATAGAGAGGTTGTCCACAAAAGGTACTTGAGCCTTCCATCTCCTGAATCTCATGCACTTTATATCTCTGCCCGGAATCATGCCAAGTCTGTTCTTCAACTTGCCAAACACTCTTTCATAAATAGGAAATGTCAAAATCTTTCAAACTCAAACTCTCCTCGTGACTTCTGGCATCTAGCCAAAAACATCTTAAATAACTTCACTTCTTCATCTTTCCCTCCTTTATTTCATCCTGATGGCACCACTGCCATCTCTTCTGTCTCTAAAGCTGAACTCTTTTCTCAAACCTTTGCTCACAACTCCACCTTGGACGATTCTGGGCTTGTCCCTCCCTCTCCTCCTCCCTCTGACTATTTCATGTCTACAATCAAAATTCTTCGTAATGATGTTTTCCATGCCCTTGCTGGCCTAAATCATCGGAAGGCTTACAGACCTGATGGGGTCCCTCCTATTGTTCTCAAAAACTGTGCTTCTGTGCTTGCACCTTGCCTGGCCAAACTCTTCCAACTTTGTCTATTGACTTCTACCTTTCCTTCCTGCTGGAAGTTCGCCTACATTCAGCCTGTTCCTAAAAAGGGTGACCGTTCTAATCCCTCAAACTACCATCCTATAGCTTTAATCTCTTGCTTGTCTAAAGTTTTTGAATCTATCCTGAATAGGAAGATTCTCAAACATCTGTCACTTCACAATCTTCTGTCTGATCGCCAGTATGGCTTCTGTCAAGGTCGCTCTACTGGTGATCTTCTGGCTTTCCTTACTGAGTCTTGGTCATCCTCTTTCAGAGATTTCGGTGAAACTTTTGCTGTTGCGTTAGACATATGAAAAGCTTTTGATAGAGTCTGGCATAAAGCTTTGATTTCAAAACTGCCCTCTTATGGCTTCTATCCTTCTCTCTGCAACTTTATCTCAAGTTTCCTTTCCGACCGCTCTATTGCTGCTGTGGTAGATGGCTACTGTTCATCTCCTAAACCTATTAATAGTGGTGTTCCTCAGGGTTCTGTCCTGTCACCCACTCTCTTTCTATTATTCATTAATGACCTTCTTAACCAAACTTCTTGCCCTATCCACTCCTACGCTGATGATACCACCCTACATCTTTCCATGTTCTTTCAGAGACGTCCAACCCTTCAGGAAATTAACAGATCACGCGGGGACGCCACGGAACGCCTGACTTCCGATCTTTCTAAAATTTCCGATTGGGGCAGAGAAAATCTAGTAGTTTTCAATGCCTCAAAAACTCAATTCCTCCATCTATCAACTCGACACAACCTTCCAGACAACTATCCCCTCTTCTTCAATGACACTCAACTGTCTTCCTCTTCCACAATGAATATCCTCGGTCTGTCCTTTGCTCATAATCTTAACTGGAAATTTCACATCTCATCTCTTGCTAAAACAGCTTCTATGAAGTTAGGTGTTCTGAGGCGTCTCCACCAGTTTTCTCGCCCTCCAACTGCTTACTCTGTATAAGGGCCTTATCCGTCCCTGTATGGAGTACTCTTCGCATGTTTGGTGGGGTTCCAGTCACACAGCTTTGCTTGATAGGGTGGAATCGAAAGCTCTTCGTCTCATCAACTCCCCTCCTCTGACTAACTGTCTTCACTCTTTCTCACCGCCGAAATGTTGCATCCCTTTCTATATTTTATCGCTATTTTCATGGTAACTGTTCTACTGATCTTGCTAACTGCTTGACTTCCCTCCTCCTGCGGCCACGCTGCACAAGGCTTTCTTCTTCCTCTCATCCCTATTCTGTCCAACTCTCTAATGCAAGAGTTAACCAGTACGCTCAATCATTCATCCCTTTCACTGGTAAACTCTGGAACTCCCTCCCTGCATCTGTATTTCCAAATTCCTACAACTTGTCTTCTTTTAAGAGGGAGGTATGGAGGCATTTGCTCCCCTAATTCTGGCTGATGGTTTTGGCACTTTTTCTACTCTTTGGAGAGCCAGCACTCAAGTGGGCCTTTTTCTAACTTTTTTTTTTTTTTTTTTTTTTTTTTTGCCCTTGGCTGGACCTCTTCCCTACGTAAAAAAAAAAAAAAAACTGTTTTATTCTTTTCATACATAGCCACAAAGCAGTTGCCAGGAGAGAACGATTTTTATCTGTTTATTATTGCTAAATATTCGGTCTTTTGTCACTTTATATTTACATTTAATTTTTTTAATTGTACCGCCATCAAATTTGACATCCAAAGAATTCTAATGGTATAGGTGTAGACTATTTCTTTTATCCAGTTATCTCTCTCTCTCTCTCTCTCTCTCTCTCTCTCTCTCTCTCTCTCTCTCTCTCTCTCTCTCTCTCTCTCTCTCTCTCTCTCTCTCTCTCTCTCTCTCTCTCTCTCTCTCTCTTTTATTTATACCAATTTACATAGATATACAGAGTTTTGTACATTATACATTACATACTTTCGTACAATATTAGGCTAAAGAAGTCACAGTTAATGCCTTCTATCCAAAAGCCTGCCTCTGTCTATCTGTTCGTAGCAGCCACTCATTCACTGTACACTTGAACTGCTGCGTGGACCAGCAGCCCTCTACACTCACTTGCACAGCAACAAAAGCGTTCCACAAGCCGATATACATGTTGAGGAACTGCCTTTGTTGGTGCCACGTTCTGCACCTGGGCTGGAGCAGCTCCCCAGGGGCACGGATGACGGTTCTGGTGGCAATCTCGGCCTGTCGGGCAGGCTGCTGGAGTTCATGCAGGTGAGCCACCCTCTGCTGCTGCACTTTGAACATGACGGTGAGGCCTGCCACGTCCCGCCGGTGTTGGAGGGTGTGCAGTGTAGGGTGGAAGCCGAGCTCACTCTCCCTGATGAGCCTCGCCACTCGGTCCTGAACCTTGTCCAGGAGAGCGAGATGTTTGCTTGTCGCGCCGCCCCAGGCAAGGCAGGCGTATTCCAAGGAGGAGCGGACCTACGACTTGTAGAGCAACTCCAGTCCTTTAGCGTCCAGAAGGTATGAGATTCTCCTCAGGGATGCCAGCTTCCCTGAGGCCTCTCTAGCTAGTCGCTCCAAGTGGGTCCTGAAAGTTAACTTACGGTCGTAAGTTACCCCCAGCACCTCCACCTCCTCCCGCGGCGTCAGTGTCTCCCCGTTGAAGGCGAGGCGCAGGGCTTCACTCGTCCTGGTGATGCTTAGCAGCTGGGTTTTGTGAGCAGCAAACTTAACTTGCCACTTCCTTCCCCAGGCTGCGATGCGGCTCAAGGTGGCGTTGATGTCACAGGTGGCTGCAGCTTCCTCCTCCAGTCCGTAGCTGTGGGATAGTGTTATATCATCTGCAAACGCCTTCGCTGCAGGAACGAGGTGTAGCAGATCATTGATATACACACTCCACAGCAAAGGGCCGAGGCAGCTCCCTTGAGGAACGCCTCCCCTTATGGGCTGTGGTTTTGATTCCCGCCCATTGATAATTACTTTGAGGTGCCTGGCTCTCAAGTAATTTTCTAGGAGCTGGAGGAGTGCTCCATCCACGCCTACAGCGCGGAGCTTGGTGATGAGCGTTGCATGCCAAACTCTGCCAAACGCAGCTTCGATATCAAGAGCCACTACTGCTGTGGCCTTGCCTTGGTCTAGGCCCTAGGGCCTCACTCCACTTCGTGGAGAGGAGCAGGTGCAGGTCTGCTGCCGACCTCCCTTGCCTGAACCCAAACTGCCTGTTGCTCAGCAGGTGGTGGCGCTCGAGATGCTGCGTCACTCGTGAGGCCACAATTGTTTCCAGCACTTTGCTCAGCACAGGCAGCAAGGACACGGGTCTGTAATTTTTTGCCTCTGCCTTGGAGTTCTTCTTGTGAAGAGGCACCACACTGCTCCCTTTCCACATTTCAGGCCATGTGGAGGTGGCGAGGCAGTGATTGAAGAGGGAAATGAGGGGGTGTGCCAGCTCAGCAGCACACTGGCGTAGAATGCGCGGGCTGATGTCCTGAGGCCCCATAGCTTTGTTCTCATCCAAACTTTCGAGAATCGCTCGCACTTCCACTTCACTTGTTATCACTTTCACTAGTGTCTCTTTCACTATTTGAGGCAGCAGCGGAGAGGGTCTTTCGGGGTCGGGGATGCACATCTTTTCAGCGAAGTGCTTGGCCAGGAGGTCTGCCTTGTCACTTGCACTGTGGGCGAAGCTGCCGTCTGCCTGGTGGAGTGCAGGGACGGAGGTGCCCCGCGACTCACCCTGCTTGTCTTTGACAAGGCTCCGCCACTGCTTGCAGCCAACCTGGCCTCCCCTTAGTTTGTTTTTCAGGTTCGCCCTCCACTGCTCTATAGCCCATGCTTGCGTGGCATTCATATGCCCTGTTGCCGCTTGGTGCCTCAGCCTGTTTCTGGCCGTTGGGTGCCTCTTGAGAGCACGCCAGGCTTTGTATTTGGCATCTGACGTGGCAACGCAAGCAGGACCAAACCAAGGCTGATCTGATGCCTTTGTTTTATGGACCGAGTGCGGCACCCAGCAGACCTGCATGTTGTGAAGCAGCTCGGTGAGTTGCCTCACCTGCTGGTTGGCGTCGCCACGCAGCACTCCTCCCCACTCTGTAGTCCTCAGTGCGGCACGAAAGGCGTCCCAGTCGGCAGCCTCCCAGCTCCAGAGGGTTCGTTCGAAGCTCTCCCCTCCCCCCCTCTCTCTCTCTCTCTCTCTCTCTCTCTCTCTCTCTCTCTCTCTCTCTCTCTCTCTCTCTCTCTCTCTCTCTCTCTCCCTCCCTCTCCTCCTCTCTCTCTCTCTCTCTCTCTCTCTCTCTCTCTCTCTCTCTCTCTCTCTCTCTCTCTCTCTCTCTCTCTCTCTCTCTCTCTCTCTCTCTCTCTCTCTCTCTCTCTCTCTCTCTCTCTCTCTCTCTCTCTCTCTCTCTCTCTCTCTCTCTCTCTCTCTCTCTCTCTCTCTCTCTCTCTCTCTCTCTCTCTCTCTCTCTCTCTCTCTCTCTCTCTCTCTCTCTCTCTCTCTCTCTCTCTCTCTCTCTCTCTCTCTCTCTCTCTCTCTCTCTCTCTCTCTCTCTCTCTCTCTCTCTCTCTCTCTCTCTCTCTCTCTCTCTCTCCTCTCTCCCTCTCTCTCTCTCTCTCTCTCTCTCTCTCTCTCTCTCTCTCTCTCTCTCTCTCTCTCTCTCTCTCTCTCTCTCTCTCTCTCTTTTTTTTTATTTAAACTTAATGCACATAACATTCATATTTTACGTAAGTATGTTTACAGTTGGAGCTGAGTTCGTGAGCTAGGCGTGCACTGGCATGTGACGCTCATTCTAAAGCTGCTCCGGGGACGGCATTGTGGCGAGTGTCATAAAACTGTCACTGTCAGTTGCGCACCTCCCTCGCCACTGATCAGCACTGTCATGTCAGGCACACGCACATCCCACGTCACTGTGTTTCACTGTCACTGTCAGGCATACTATTTTCCTCCACTGTCACTGTCAGGTGGATTGCAGGCTGGTGGACACTGCCATTTTATCACCTGTCACTGTCACTATCAGGCGGATGTGTCCGTAACCAGGCGTGGGCAGCACACTTCACCTGCTGGGTGGACATGCTGGAGACGTCTATTACTGAGGTGAAGGCGTTCCACAACACCGCGGTGTTGTGGGAGAAGCGCTGACACCTCACAGAATGGCACCTCGGCACCTCGAGGAGGGTGTCGGACACTACCGCTCTCGTAGTACGTTCACTCCTCCTCCAGGGTATCCGTAGAGCCGTGAGGTGAGGTATTTGCTGCACCTGGGCTTTGTGCAGCACAGTAAGCTAACACGCCTTCGGTGCTCAAGCTGTCCAGCACGTTGATAGGGGCTTCTTGGTGAGGTCTGGGTGCTGTCGCTGCTGTCTCTGCTGCAACTGCTGCCCTGATGCCGCTGTCGCTGTAGCTCAGCTTGGGGCTGCTGTCCCAGGCCACTCTTGGCAATGGTTTTGACATGGCTGTCAAACCTCAGCCCTCGATCCACCTCCACTCCAAGTATCTTGACGTCATCTTGGGTGGGAGAGCAGCAGCCAAAGACAACTTTCCTGCCATTGCTGCCATGGCGGCTGGGGACCGAGACAACCATTGCCTGTGTCTTCTCCGGCGCGAATGTCACTTGCCAGCGAGCACCCCACTCCTCTATCACTCGTAGCTGCTGATTGATGGCCTCAGCAGCCCGCCCACTGTCCTGGCGTGGATAGGTATAGGAGAGGGTGCAGTCATCAGCATAGGCCTTGACTCCTGGCAGTAGCTGGAGAAGATCATCCACGTAGATATTCCACAGGAGTGGGCCAAGAATTGAACCCTGTGGCACTGATGCCTCCACAGGCAGGGACTCAGATGTTTGCCCGTTGACAACCACCTTGAGGCTTCTGTCCTGCAGGTAATTTCCCAGGAGTCGTAGCAAGCCACCCTGGATGCCTTTAGCACGAAGCTTTTCTAGTAATCCGTTGTGCCATACTTTATCAAAAGCTCCAGCTATGTCCAAAGCAACCACTATAGTGTCCTTGCCGTCGTCGAGGGCGTCCTGCCACTGCCTGGTGAGAAGCATCATTAGGTCGGAGGTTGACCTTCCAGGTCTGAACCCAAACTGTTGGTCTGAGAGGAGGGCATTGTCCTTGAGATGGCTACACACCACCTCTGCCACGACCCTCTCAAACACTTTACCCACCACTGACAACAGGGATATGGGTCTGTAGTTTTTTGGGTCCGTCCTGGAGCTTTTTGTGTGCAGGAACTACTCGAGCCTCCTTCCACACTGAAGGCCAGACGTTTTCCCGTACACAAGTTGTGAACTTGGGTGAGAGGGGCAGCCAGTTCCTGGGAGCATCGCTTCAGCAGGTGCGGGCTGATGTCATCAGGGCCGGTGGCTTTCTGTGTGTCCAGCCCCGCAATAATCGCTTCACCTGCTGATGCGTCACCTCCACCATGGTGACAGTCTTCTCACATTGCTGGACCAGCTGAGGCGGTGGCTGCTGTGGATTCCCCACCTTCATTTTCCAGCAAACAAGGAAGCCAGCAACTGTGCCCTCTCCTTACTGCTGGTGGCGACAGTACCGTCCTGCTTGCTGAGGGAGGGATGGATTCTTGGTGGCCAGTTCCTGTTTGTCCTTAACAAGGGACCACCAAGTTTTGTTTCCTACGCCAGTGCCACACAGTTTCCGGCGCAGGCTTTCCTCCCACTTTTTTAAGGCCCACTTGCTGGTTACCACCATCCTCCTGCATGCAGCCCTATGCAGGTCCTTGTTGCGCCGAGTCGGGTTCCTCTTGTAGCGGAGCCAGGCAGCATACTTTGCCTCAGCAGCAACACGGCAACGGTAGCCAAACCATGGCTGATCCGTCGGTCTGGTGGTGTATTCCCTGTGTGGGACGTGGCGTCTCTGGAGGGCGAGAAGGTGAGAGGTGAGTGCAAGTGCTTCACTCTCTGCTCCTCCCTGTAGCAGAGTGGCCCATGGGGTGTGGGTCAGGTCGCGGCGCAGGAAGCCCAGTCTGCTTTGTTCCACAGCCAGATGGTGCGGGTGGTGGCCTCGTCCTGAGCCACGCCCACTTCCAGCTGTGTCAGTACAGCGTGATGATCAGAGCTGCCCACGAGCCCCAGCTGATGACACTGAAGCTTGTCCTCCTGGTAGTCTGAGATGACAGGGTCTAATGTCCCTCCTCGTTCATGTGTGGGGAAGGTGACATGATCTGTCAGACCCTGCACCTCAGGAGATTCTCGTAGGCGTCTCTTTCCAGGTGGTGATTGAGATCCCCCACAATCAGCACGTGGCTGCAGCTGTGTGCCATCATCAGGTTGTCTAAAGTCTCAGTCAGGTACAGGAGTGAGTCAGGCCCTTGTCGCGGGGGGCGATACAGGGCACACAGCAGGAGGGCTGAGCGGTCTGCCAGCGTTACTCGGAAGTACATCATCTCCATCAGTGGAGGCGTGTCTATGTCGAGTAGCTGGGCCTGCATTCCTTCCTTGAAGCAGACAGCCACTCCACCTCCTGTTCGCTCCTGTCGGTCCCTCCTCACCCAGTGGGTGAAGCCCTGCATCCTGCCATACGTGGGCTCCACCTCACTGTTCAGCCATGTCTCTGTCACCACAACAACGTCTGCATTGTGTCGTTGCACACAGTTGTGGTATAAGTCTGCAAGGTTAGTCCGGAGACCACGGACGTTGCTAGAGACGACCTTTAGTTGGCGGCGGGGCAAGCTGGCTGTACCATGGTGAGGGATGGTAGTGAGCGAGGCCTGCTAGTCCGAGGTGGTGGTTAGGGTCCGCGGCCGACTGCTGGTACTGGTGAAGAGGTGGTCCACTGCCGCCCCTGGCTCTGATTCCAGATACCAGGCTGAGGAAGGAGTGGGCGAGGTTGTGGTAAGGACTGAAATGAAGTGAGGTGGTGGGCGGGCTGAGGCGCTGCAGGTGGGAAGGGTGTGGCTGTGTGTCTTTCCACCGTAAGGAGCCGCTGTAGGAGACGCTCCTGACGTAAATCGTCAGTTCTGGCGTGGCAAGTAGCAGAAGTGTGTCCTTTCCGTGAGCAGTACTCACACACTTTTGCCTTGGCTCGCTTTTGTGTCTGCTTGGTGGCCTGGTGAGTCCTCAGTCCTTCGCTGGACACCTTCCTCGCGTCCTGCTGCACTTCCCTCTTAGATTTCTTTTTTCTCCAATCTCCTGAAGTGGTCTGAGGAGAGGTTCGTGGGCGAACAGAGGCACCGCGATCTACTCCGTTCGCTGTGTTTATGGAGGAAGAGTCCCTGCTGCTCTGTGTGGCGGTAGACGTGGTAGTGAGTACCGAGCAGTCACTCTGTGTGGCAGAAGGGTGACAGTGGACGCTGGGGAGGTGTCACAGTCGCTCTGTGTGGCGGTGGAAGCAGTGGAGGTAGGCGGAGCGGTCGTTGTTTCCCGGGCAGGCGAAGGGAAGGTGGAAGTTGAGAAAACAGCTGCGTGGCGGATCTGTTGCGGTTTATCCGAGCTCCACCACGTCCTCCACCTCTCAGAGTCCTGACAAACCACCTCCCAGTGTTCGTCAATTGACTCTGCGTGGGCGCTGACTGCCTGAGAGCGTGTGGCTACTTGCGTCTGGCGCTGTTTTGACGCTATCAGCCTGTCTGCTACTCTGAGAGCCGCAGCAAACACGTCTCTGTGTTGTATGATCAAGTCTCGGTCGTCCTGGAGGACTTAATCACACAGTTTTGTTGAGAGGCTTCCTCAGTGAGCTTCTCAACTAGTGAAACTAGCTCTCCTCTCTCAAGCCCTCCCACTGACTCTCCCCACTATCGTCCGGTAGTGGCGTTGGGGTGTATCAGTCTCCTCGATGATGTAGGTGACGGGGTCCGGGATGTTTGCTTGGAGTCGTAGCTGCTCCGTGTAGCTACACTTGAAGACTGGCGTATCCCCAAGGCAGCTGTTGTGACAAAGGTTACGGCAGGTTTCCTCGTCACAGCTCACGTGTTGAGTCTTAAGTGTTGCTTTGCCACAAACGCAACACCAATTCTGTGGCTGGTAGCCAGGCAAGTCTCGCCTGGCTATGGGGCGATGGGCGGGGCTAGACATTGAGGAGAGGATAAGTGATTCCTGGGGAGCCAGGTGTGGGGGCGACAACGAGTGTTGGTTCTAAACGACACGTGCGACACTAACACACTCGTGAACACAGACACTGAACACTGGCACAGAACACAAAGCACTTCCCCACAGGCGCACAAAAAACACACGACACTAACTACCTCTCCCACAAGTCAAGCCAAACCAGCCACGGAGAGAGATACAGGTTGTTTAAAAACTACCTTGGAGAGATTTGGCAACTGTGTGCTGCCTTAGGCCTCGCGTCAGGTCAGGCCCGGGTCTCGGTCACTGCACGGGTACAAACACTCTTTTCAAGTGATTTTTCAACACTATTGCAAGGCTTAGCACACCTTACACTTTTACATGGACACCAGGACACTTAGCACTTCAAGCACTGAAATTTTCACAACACTGCACTTTGTTAAACCACTGTAACACCACGAAAACACGGAGCTACCACGTGCGTGACCTCTCTCTCTCTCTCTCTCTCTCTCTCTCTCTCTCTCTCTCTCTCTCTCTCTCTCTCTCTCTCTCTCTCTCTCTCTCTCTCTCTCTCTCTCTCTCTCTCTCTCTCTCTCTCTCTCTCTCTCTCTCTCTCTCTCTCTCTCTCTCTCTCTCTCTCTCTCTCTCTCTCTCTCTCTCTCTCTCTCTCTCTCTCTCTCTCTCTCTCTCTCTCTCTCTCTCTCTCTCTCTCTCTCTCTCTCTCTCTCTCTCTCTCTCTCTCTCTCTCTCTCTCTCTCTCTCTCTCTCTCTCTCTCTCTCTCTCTCTCTCTCTCTCTCTCTCTCTCTCTCTCTCTCTCTCTCTCTCTCTCTCTCTCTCTCTCTCTCTCTCTCTCTCTCTCTCTCTCTCTCTCTCTCTCTCTCTCTCTCTCTCTCTCTCTCTCTCTCTCTCTCTCTCTCTCTCTCTCTCTCTCTCTCTCTCTCTCTCTCTCTCTCTCTCTCTCTCTCTCTCTCTCTCTCTCTCTCTCTCTCTCTCTCTCTCTCTCTCTCTCTCTCTCTCTCTCTCTCTCTCTCTCTCTCTCTCTCTCTCTCTCTCTCTCTCTCTCTCTCTCTCTCTCTCTCTCTCTCTCTCTCTCTCTCTCTCTCTCTCTCTCTCTCTCTCTCTCTCTCTCTCTCTCTCTCTCTCTCTCTCTCTCTCTCTCTCTCTCTCTCTCTCTCTCTCTCTCTCTCTCTCTCTCTCTCTCTCTCTCTCTCTCTCTCTCTCTCTCTCTCTCTCTCTCTCTCTCTCTCTCTCTCTCTCTCTCTCTCTCTCTCTCTCTCTCTCTCTCTCTCTCTCTCTCTCTCTCTCTCTCTCTCTCTCTCTCTCTCTCTCTCTCTCTCTCTCTCTCTCTCTCTCTCTCTCTCTCTCTCTCTCTCTCTCTCTCTCTCTCTCTCTCTCTCTCTCTCTCTCTCTCTCTCTCTCTCTCTCTCTCTCTCTCTCTCTCTCTCTCTCTCTCTCTCTCTCTCTCTCTCTCTCTCTCTCTCTCTCTCTCTCTCTCCTCTCTCTCTCTCTCTCCTCCTCTCCTCTCTCTCTCTCTCTCTCTCTCTCTCTCTCTCTCTCTCTCTCTCTCTCTCTCTCTCTCTCTCTCTCTCTCTCTCTCTCTCTCTCTCTCTCTCCTCTCTCTCTCTCTCTCTCTCTCTCTCTCTCTCTCTCTCTCTCTCTCTCTCTCTCTCTCTCTCTCTCTCTCTCTCTCTCTCTCTCTCTCTCTCTCTCTCTCTCTCTCTCTCTCTCTCTCTCTCTCTCTCTCTCTCTCTCTCTCTCTCTCTCTCTCTCTCTCTCTCTCTCTCTCTCTCTCTCTCTCTCTCTCTCTCTCTCTCTCTCTCTCTCTCTCTCTCTCTCTCTCTCTCTCTCTCTCTCTCTCTCATTTTGGGCATTTGAATTTGATGTAAATGTAGGAACGTTTTGCACTTTCATGTCAAGAAAATGCAAACTCACCAAACTCAGATATATGAAATGATGTGCAAAACAGGAAAAGAAAAAGAAACCATATATTACAAGTATTGTGGATTTCTATAATAATTGGAGTCTGGCAACTCTTATTAGCAATCGGATTCACGTGACTTGGCCGACAAGCACAGCCCTGGAGAGGCAACCATGGGGGACACATACCAGGGCATTGCTCGTGGGGAGTACATGAGAAGGTTTATGAACGTTGCTGTGAGGGTTGGTCTCTGTCTCCCAGATCACTATCAGAATCACTACTGGAGTCTTCACTTTCTTCTGTCTCAATAAAAAAATCAGTCTTCATTTTCCTCAGTCCTCAATGTCATTACCGAGTAACACTGACATAACATCACTTGTAGTACCGTTTCCTCCGTCCGGGTCACGGGGGTTGCCAGATGTTGCCTTGAAATGGGAAAAGATTACCTATTGTGAGAGAACATAATGTCTCAAGGCTCAAGCGAGAAAAGATGCCAGATACCTCCACCTGCCCCAGGAACAATAGTGAGAGGGAGAGATTCAAACGTTTAGCGCGGAAAAATCATGATTCCCAGAACGATCCCCGTCTCTCTGCACATGACGCTACAATTGTCCCAAAATGATCACCGTACGTTAAGGTTTAAGTGATTCTTAGGTAAGAGTGTTACAGATAACATTCATATTGTCACCAGGAGGGTGCAGTGACTGGTGGAACTAATTTGGCTGGTGTGCAGAAGATCCCTCAGGACCTGCTAAGGAAATACATAATATATGCCAGAGAGAAGGTTCATCCCAAGCTTCATCAGATGGACCAGGACAAGGTTGCAAAAATGTATTCTGAGCTGAGGCGAGAGTCTATGTCCACAGGTAAGCTGGCATGATAAGACTGCATCTGATAGCATATTTTCAAATCAGAATTGAGAAATGTATTTACACCATAAATCTACAAAGGTATTATATAAGTAACTGTTCTCTGGCCTATGTCATATCTAAGTAACTCATGTTTGGGAAGCATCTGGCATGAAAGGGTTAAAGCTCTGACTTTTTTAATGATATAGAATGGCAGGGTAATTTATAGTTTGCAGGTTTTGTGCAGTTGATTGATTCTTTAGTTACTAGACATTTTTAATTTCACAGGAAGTATTCCCATCACTGTGCGTCATATTGAAAGCATGATCCGCATGGCTGAGGCTCACGCCCGCATGCATCTCAGAGATCATGTCCACGAAGATGATGTCAACATGGCTATCAGAGTCATGCTGGAGTCCTTCATTGACACTCAGAAGTTCTCAGTCACACGGACCATGAAGAAGGTTGGATTTTTTACTCAAGCCAAGTTTGCATCTTATGCTCTCTCTCTCTCTCTCTCTCTCTCTCTCTCTCTCTCTCTCTCTCTCTCTCTCTCTCTCTCTCTCTCTCTCTCTCTCTCTCTCTCTCTCTCTCTCTCTCTCTCTCTCTCTCTCTCTCTCTCTCTCTCTCTCAGCATGGCTATTAGGTCTTGTCTGTCAGAAGCGCCTCCACCTCTCCTTAGTGAGACATTTTTCTTTGTTTGTTCAAATGCTTAACCTGTAGTAACTCTTTTCACTCATGTATTCTCAACTATATCCTTTTAAGTATCTTACAAATAGGCTTCCTCTCCTCTTAATACCTTTAACTTTACTCTCGTAGATTTGCTGAGCAAGTGTTAAGCATAACATTTTATAGACTTTCTCAGATAAACATAATTTCAGCATAGGAAAAATACAGTATTTAATTAACTAATGACAAGATGCATTTTACTAAATGCAAGGCATATTCTACAGAACTTTGCAAGATACTTGTCCTACAAACGTGACAACAATGAGTTGCTCTTCTTCCTGTTGCGGCAACTGGTGCATGAACAGACTACTTACATGCGCTCCCGTTATGGCCCTGACCATGATGTTGTCCAAGTATCAGAAAAGGATCTTCTGGATAGGGTAAGACTTGTATTGGTATTTGTTATTTGCAGAGGAAGGTTAGAGATTCTAGGTAGAACTTTTAAACTTCAAAGACATAGTAAAACAGACCATGTAGCTAATGGGTTAAAAAAAAAAATTTTATTTATATATATTTTTCTTTTTCTTTTTTTTATTTATTTATTTATTTTTTTTTTTTTCCAAGTTATGTGCTATCTTTAAGCATCATTTTGTAGTATTTGTAGTCACGAATCAGTGTAGAGCAAAAGATTGTCCCATTTTATATGTTCCCTGCTGCCAAATGATTATTTCTTGCTTTGTCTCTGAGTATGTAATTAGCTATCTGTGCTCCATACATATAATCAGTATACTGTTTTGACAACCATATTAATTTTTTTTTTATTATAATAATTTCATTTTGTTAAAGTCAATTTTGCTCCATGAATTAAATTTTTAAAAAATTTACAAAGATCACCTTTTGGAATTACTGCGTTCATGAACACTGGATAATATGAAGAAAAGATAGGATTGGAAATCATGAAATTTTTCGGTCATCATTTAAGGAAAAGAAAAAATGAAGTCATTTGAATTATTTTGTTGTTTTCAGGCTCGGCAAATAAATATTGTGAATCTTCAGCCATTCTTTGAGAGTGACATCTTCAAATGCAACAACTTCACTCATGATCCAGTAAGGAAAACCATTGTCCAGGCATTCTAAATGATTGCTTCAAATAATGTGTGCAGAAGTAATATAGTATTATTTTTTTGTACATTTTTATCATAACCATTATTGTAGATTATCTCGACAATTTTTTTGTTATTTCCCATTACCTGTAAAGATTTTGATGTATTTTTTAGATTTTTTTGATAAATTAAATCTGTAAAGCTTTGTTGTGAATACCCTGATGATTAGATATAAGAATGAATGCAGGTCATCAGACCAATAAGTGTAACATGTTGGTCAGCAGCAATTACCTAGTCATTGTGCAGGACAAAGGACCTCTCTTATCCATCTCCACCCTTCTCTGTCAGCTGTGTCTTTTTAGATCATGAACCAAATATTTGTTTTTTATATCCACTTATGTGTCTACTCTGTTTTATAGTACTATTCCAAAGTTTTCATTCCATTTGTGTAATTGCCCATTTGTTATCTATTTGAGGCATTACATGTTATACTCATTTCGATTTTTCATGATATCTTCAACTTGGGTGTGCTCTTACAATTTGTTTGTTTGTATGCTTTAAAGGCTATGATATATGTATGTAGCCTGTCTCAAATGTTTCTCCATTTTGCCAATAAGAACATAAGAAAAGAGGGAAGCTGCAAGAGGCCGCCAGGCCTACACGTGGCAGTTCTTGTGTGATTAAAGCTACCTAATTCCATCCATCATTCCCATCCATGAACTTATCTAACCTTCTTTTAAAGCTCCCTCTTGACTCAGCCCTGACTACATGACCACTGAGACCGTTCCACTCATCAACCACTCTGTTTGAATACCAGTTTCTCTCCATTTCTCTGTATACATATATGTATATGTATAGAAGAGAATGTCACTCATTGTTAGTTCCTGAGTGAAATAACACTGGACATTTTTTGTACTACAATATTTTAGTAGAAAGTTAAAAATGCATGTAGGTTTTGAAAATATTCTTATTCAATATATATATATATATATATATATATATATATATATATATATATATATATATATATATATATATATATATATATATACATATTTATTTACACTACAACAGGTCCTAATTCTGGAAGACCTTAGATTATTCAGCATATATATAAAAAATATTTACACTCTACTGCAGATCATGGAGATTAATTTCTTTATTATATACAGTTGGCCCTGAGACAAGCAAGCACAAAAAATTCACTGTAAAATAGCAACCAATTTATATACATATCAGGCCTCTTGTTGTACAATGGAGGAATTACCACTATAATGCCTAAGACAACATCAGTAAAAAGAAAAAAAAATATATGTACATGAGACAAAGTTACTGGTTGTCTGTAAAGACACATGGTTAAGGATTCTTAAACACCCCTCTACATTCTTTTGATAGTAATGTTAGCATCTTTTCCTGGTGCAACAATTTCTATGAAAATGAATTTCTTGCTAAATAATATTTTTGGGGTGAACGTAATTACTTAACTTTGTAGATAGAGCAGATCACAGCATAGTTTCATGTAATTTAACAGTATGTTGTGTATAAAACTACTGGTACTTTATTTGATAAGGATAATCAGTATGTTGAATTTTACATTAACTCAGAAGTCACTGCTTCTGAATGTATTCTGATTTTCACATAATTCAGAAAGTAATGTATGTACTATGAAACTAACTACACATGGCTAGAAATTACCACAAATATACAGTTCAAATGTGAAACTACATCTGAGAAAAAATGCCTTATGGGTAAAAAGTTTAATACTATGAAATGTAGAGCAGTTACTGTGTCAGGACCAATTTTTTTTATTTCATAGGATATATATATATATATATATATATATATATATATATATATATATATATATATATATATATATATATATATATATATATATATATATATATATATATATATATATATATATATATATATATATATATATATATATATATATATATATATATATATAATGAATCCTTTCCATATTTACTATATATTTTAAGGGAAATGAGGAAGCTCCACTGTCCTGCACCATGAGATGATCGAGTGTACAAAATTGCAAAGTTGTTAATTTTGTGCAAAACTAAGCATGCTCTGCTTCCCTTAAAGTACTAGATTAATAGAATAATATAAAATTAATAACAACAAAGGACGTGTACAACTACACAACATTCAGTGTTATATATATATACATATATAAAAAGTTACAATGTCTTTGGTTGAAATGACTCTCAGTTTTATGTAGCACTGTATAAAGTATGGGTTGTTGTTAGTATAATCCATTTTTCACTGGGTGGGTAATGCAGTTTTTTTTTTTTTTTAATGAAACTCAACAATAGTCAATGACATGAATTTTTCGTAAAAAAAAATTTGCTTGAATCTGGAAGTTTGAATCAAGTATTGCAAGATGAAAATGTGAGTAATATTTCCCTTTCATTACATTAATTTGGTAACTAAAACCACAAATCCACAAATCTTGGTAGGATATATCACAAAATGCTAAATCTTTCAGTTTGGTATATGTGAAATTAAAACATTGATTTTTTTCCTGTCTTTTTAGAATTTATAATCTTGGTGATAACATTGTGAATTAATGAATGAAAAGGAATAATAATTTGGGTGAGAATTTGTAGAAATGTTTGAGTCTAGACTGATGAGATATCTTGAGATCAAGAGCTTTAAAGTATTATCTTAATATGCATTTAAATTAAATTCTTACAACAACCTGACTTGTGTTCAGCAAATTAATTGACTAGTGTTTTATAAATGTTCCCCCAGACTGAGCATCCAGCATAAACACATAATTCTCCATTAATGAGTCATTGTCAATCCCTACTGGCACTGCATCTCTTCTTGAAGGCTCAAGTTTTGATTTTCGATTTACTGAACAAAAGTTCTCAAAGGTCCAAGAGGTTGTCTGATTTCTGACATTTTGCTGAGGAGTAAATGTTCTGAAAGAGCCTCTTTTTGTGTGCAGTTCTTCCTCACTGAGCTCCTCCTTTTGCTTTGATTTGCGACATCTGTTAAGCATCCAGATGACCATGCTGCACAGAGTGAGTAGCAGCAGGGCACCAACACCCACTCCAATACACCAAACAACCACGTGGTACACTCGCTCATCTCTGGTTAGGGTTTCTGTCCCAGAAATATCTTGTGAAAAAGTAGTTATTTCTATTGAGTTATTTAAGATTTCAAGATTTTCCAGGATTTCTAAGTCTGTGGAAATGTGGGATCTCTCATGAGGCCCTGGAGATGATTGATTTTGAGTATGGTCTTGCAAAAATTCCCACTGATCTTCATGTGAGATGGAAGACCTAGGAGATGTATGCCACATGACTTTAGGTTTGTTGCTCACTTCTTGTGTTACAACATGAGTTGGTAATTTGGAACCAGTGGTGGTGGTAGGAGTAGTAGATGATGCAGATGTACTACTAGCAGTCACTATGGAGGGAGATGGAGGCTGCCTGTCTTGAGTGGTGGTCGGGTTGAAGACTACTGGTGTTGCTGAGCTCTTCAGTACAGAGTTTCCTTGAGAGTCCACAAGCTCCACCTGTTGATTAAAAAAATTATGCAATTTTTAAGCTGCTGTAATATTTAATCTTATAATGCATGGGAAATTACAAGCTTGTACAAGGAAGTATTTGTTAAAGGAATTATTACTTAATCCTACCTGCAAATAGTAGCCTTGACCTTGCCACAAGGAGAGCTGACTAGTCAGCTGATCAGTCAGCAAGTGACCTGAGACAAAACCAGATTCTTCTGCCCAGGAGAGGAGGTATTCTACTCCCCCAGATCCCCTTGGGGACCACCACACACTGACCTCGGCCAGTGGACCATTCTGCACCTCAACATCAGAGATCTCCACCTTCCAGGAGGGATCAATCTAGAAAGAGATGAAAGGTTGAATTATATTGTAAAGTACCATGTATAGTAAGATTTTTTGAGAAAATTATTCTTGAAAATAGTTTTTTTCTATAAGGAATATGAACCATTAATTGATTAGAAGTTCAAATCTAGGAAAAAGATCTCTATGATTATTTTTGGTCTGGATTTATTTAATCCTTGATCTTAACTAAGTATTCCAACACACCGAGGCAGTGGGTGGGGAAGGGTTGCTGGTAGCATAGTCATAGTGGAGGTGAGCAGTGATGGATGAGTGAGTTGTGGAACTTGTGGTGCTCTCAGTCTGAGGAAGAAGTTCACTGCTCGCAGCTCTTGGAGTTCCTGTAGTAGGTGGTAGCTCGGCTTGTTCTGTTGTTTCCAGCTGAGGAAAAAAAAAGTTTGGCATTAGTGTAAAGTATAGTGTCAGCATGTACTACTCATATTTATTTATTTATTTATAGTACTTTTTTCAAAACAGATCTTTGAAATGAGAGAAATTATAAAATATGACAATAGTAAAGTTGGCTAAATATGGCAGATCGAAGTCATCCTTGAAATATCTAGGTAGTTAGAAGAAAGAGTAAAAGAAGGACAAGTAAGTTTGAGAGTGTGATGGATTGCTTTTGATAATCTGCCTGTATGCTTAAACCATAGGTATCAATTTCTCATAACTCGGGTGTCTATATTTTTTCACACATTTCTTTTATTTACTAACAATATACTAATGAGATTGTTGCTAAACTAAATGTTTTCATCAGTGAAGTACTGAGACTGATTTACCCAAGTACAAAAATGTATGCAATGTTAGGTATTCTGCTGATCATATCATTATTTGAGGCAAATTTGATAGACAAGTATAAGAATATATGTTTTTCTCTACAAAATTATGTATGTCATTACTTTTATGAAATTGAACGTGTCAGCTATGATGAAGTAGCGTTTTCATGCACCTTGTCCTCAGATAGTTTGTGTTTTCAGTAGTTGACTTGTTCAAGTATATAGGTGACACAAATCATATATTTGTGTCAGTGAAGAAAAATGTAGAGCAAATTAGTGGTTAAGAGTTATTTTTTCAAACATACATGACAGCTCACTTCAACTGCCACCTGCTCATTGTGCTCATTGCTCAACACTTACTCAGTTGAATGAATTGTACAAGTCAGTTGACATAGTAACACCACAGTGATAACCTTCATCAGTCAGCTGAGTGCTAAAGTGTCTTTTCATTTATTTATTTATTTATTTTGTGAAAATTTCCTTCTCATTCACTAACATTCAGTAATTGGTCATGATATCCATGTGATGGTATTCAAGACATGATATTCATTCTGTGACAGGAGTGCAGCTCAAGACACTCGTGCATATGACAAGTTGATAGTATGAAGCTCTACCAATACAAACTCAAATACACAGATGGAAAGAAATTAAAGAGCAAATTGCAATCTGATAAAATTTAGAAAGAATATCATATTATCTATACTCTAAAGAGACGTCTACAATAGTGAAGAAACTCTCATGAAGCAGGTGAGCTGCCATTTATATTTGAAAAGTATAGCACTTAAGAACCATTGAATTGAATATAGCTACTTTACATTTTTTTTTTACTGTTTACTATTTGCAAACTGTTTCTTGTAAGGGTTTGACTGTACACATTGTACACAATAATGATCACTTTTGGCCATGTGGAACTGTACCATTCTAGTATGCACCATATGCAGTGAGCCAGGGAGGAAGAATGGGAGAGGCGTAACCCACCTAGGGAGAGCAGGTTGCACTAAATTATACTTGCAAACAAAAGGGAAATACAGAATGGAATTACTTGAACTATCAAATCCCAGTATGGCATTCTGTGTGTGTGTGTGTGTGTGTAATTCACCTCGGTCGTCTGCTGGTCATCCAGCCAGTCTTCCCCAACACGGAGCGAGCTCAGAGCTCATAGACCGATCTTCGGGTAGGATTTAGACCACATCACACACAACACACCGGGAAAGTGAGACCACAACCCCTCGAATTACATCCCGTACCTATTTACTGCTAAGTGAACAGGGGCTACACATTAAAAGGCTTGCCCATTTGCCTCACCGCTTGTGTGTGTGTGCATTCACTGTTTGATCTGCTGCAGTCTCTGACGAGACAGCCAGACGTTACCCTACGGAACGAGCTCAGAGCTCATTATTTCCGATCTTCGGATAGGCCTGAGACCAGGCGTGTATGCGTGTGCGTGCGCACACACACACACACACACATCCGCGTAGTGTATTGGTTAGCACGTTCGACTCACAATCGAGAGGCCCTTGTTCGAGTACTGAAAAGCGGCGAGGCAAATGGGCAAGCCTCTTAATGTGTGGCCCCTGTTCACCTAGCAGTAAATAGGTACGGGATGTAACTCGAGGGGTTGTGGCCTCGCTTTCCCGGTGTGTGTTGTGTGTGATGTGGTCTCAGTCCTACCCGAAGATCGGTCTTTGAGCTCTAAGCTCGCTCCGTAATGGGGAAGACTGGCTGGGTGGCCAGCAGGCTACCGAGGTGAATTACACACACACCGTAGGGTAACATCTGGCTGTCTCGTCAGAGACTGCAGCAGATCTAACAGTGAAACACACACACACAAATTTAGTTTCCCGCAAAGATGTGTTGAGACTTGGAACAGTTTGAGTGAGGAAGTGGTGTCAGCAAAGTGTGTGCATAGTTTTAAAGAAAAATTGGATAAGTGTAGATATGGAGACGGGACCACACGAGCATAAAGCCCAGGCCCTGTAAAACTACAACTAGGAATGCTTCAGCAGAGTACTTGGATTGGCCTCAATGACCTGGAGGATCCTGGAAACTACACCTGGGATGACTGCACTTCTACACACCGCGTATAGTATAGTTGTTATAGCCCACTCGGTTCACAACCGAGAAGGTTCGGGTTAAAGTCCCGGGCGCGCCGAGGCAAATATGTAGCCCCTTTTCACCTAGCATCAACAAGGTACAGAAGATCATATAATTCGAAGGGTAGTGGCCTCGCTGTCCCGTGTGTGTGGTGTGGTCTCAGTCCTACCCGAAGATCTGTCTGTGAGATCTGAGTTCTTTCCGTAGGGTAAAGTCTGCCTGGGTGACCAGCAGACGACCGTTGTAAATTACACACACACACACACACACACACACACACACACACACACACATGCTTATAACTGTAATTTCAAAGGCTGCCATTTCGTATTTCGTAAGAGCAAGCGGATGTGATATGTAAGGAACAACATTTGTTTTCTATCGAGAATTCTTAGATCGAGTTAACAAAATTCATCATTGCAATACCTCACACTGCTTTTGTGGAGAGATGTGCTAGCACAACTAGAATAATCTACCTTATAGCCGTAAGGTAATTGTGAGCTGCTGCCGCTGTTATGACGGTTCTCGAGAGCTAGTAGGTCTTCGTAGTTGTGAAGATGGTCTTTTGGGAAGTTACTGTATCCCTTTGAAGAACCATCGAGGTGGAGAAGCGCATCAGATGCAGCCACGAGACCCTCCTGATTAACCGCCAGAAGCTTGGCTCGCACCACGCCCTCAACGCTTGCAGGTATCCGCGCCCGCGAGGACGAGGTCTGAAAGAGAACAGACGTCATGATGAACCATTGAAATGATAGTCTAGTTAGTAGTTCATGATTGAATATCGTGCTGACAACAAACTCTGCCAGTGATATGACATGGTTGATTCAGAATAAAAGCTGTATCAATTGACAAGTCAGGGCGTGGCTGCAAACGACGTGAACTGCGTGGATGACCTACCTGTGTCAGTTCTCGCCAACCACCGTCCCCTTGCACCATGAGGACATAGACTAGTTCGCTGTGTGACGAGGGTTCGATGCTTCCTGGCCACTCAGGGGATGACCACGTGACTTGGTTTCTGCCACTGACTCGTGGCGGCGGTTGATGTGCGGGCGTCAGTGAAGGAGACGTCCCTGTGTACGGAAGGTCACTCCCCGTGCCTTCTGGAGCCTTATTTAGATAAAATCTGCACGCCACTTGACACCCATGGAACTGAAATTGATGATAACATTGAAATTTGGTGAAATTTGAAGGGCAATGAATGCATTTGTGTGTAACGAACTCATATAACTAATATATATATATATATATATATATATATATATATATATATATATATATATATATATATATATATATATATATATATATATATATATATATATATATATATATATATATATATATATATATATATATATATATATATATATATATATACACACACACACACACACACACACACACACACACACACACACACACACACACACAATACTCACAGGCTCTGACATATAAAGTTAATCAAGAAAACAGTACTGTACGTACGCAGGCAGTGTGGTCAGTGCACATCGAAGACCATGCCGAGGAGTGGTGGCGCAGGATTCCGCAAGAGTTCCAGCACTGCAAAAAAGAAAAAAAAAAAAGAAAAGTAAAAAAAAAAAAAACCAATGGAAGACTGACGTGATCCTTGTCCTCACCACACCGCTATAAAGGACACTGACACCAAGTCTCTCATTTGTCTGGTTATCATGGCCAACTTACAATGTCTTGATCTCCACATTCATCTCTATAGATTACAGAACTGAAACACACACACACACACACACAGATCATGGGGATTTTCTTCTTCTTTTGCTATTTATTTAAGATATATATATATATATATATATATATATATATATATATATATATATATATATATATATATATATATATATATATATATATATATAATTTGCATTACGTCTTTAGTTATATTCAAGGAAGTTGCTGGTATAAAGTGGATACATTCTTATTATCTTTATTGTATTGACAGATTTTTAGTTTTCTATATTGAACTTTTCAGTTTAACTTTATGAAAATGTTTTGAAGGTGTGCAATAAAATAATACTTTGGAATTGCTGTACCATCTTGATATTGATTGGTGTGTGTGTGTGTGTGTGTGTGTGTGTGTGTGTGTGTGTGTGTTCGTCCCTGTTAGTATGTTCGTCTCTGCCCTTCTGTGTTCTACTTTCATTTGTTTGTATGTCTGACTGTCTTTTGTATGTCTACAATAGAAAAAAAATGTTATCTTTTCTTATGTTATCAAGAAACAAGAAAATAAAAAAGACATGAATCTTCGTTTCGAGAGAAGTTACGGAAAATTCGGATATTCATATCTGACAAATGGCCAGCATATTCTAATTTGAGTGATTTTGATCATCATCATTTAATTGTTAACCATCAGCATTTCTTACTTTTTAAGAAGGATGATAGCATCTATCAAAAAGGGGAGGGGGAAAGTCACTCTGTAGGTGGCAGTTCTTGTATGCAAACTTAGTTTACGGATCTTCCTTATTCAGATATGCATAATCTTCTAAAGTTCCCCTTAACTAGTCACTACCATTGGATTACTATTTATATCTAGCCACATCCAAACATGCTCATATTCACTTGCGGGAAGCATTCAAGGTACACCTAAATACTCAGGAGCAAAGCTTCCTCACCTATCAGTCGATTCTCGTACATTTTCAAACCAAATACATTTTTCATTTACCATCGACGATTTTATATTCAGATGAAAATTTAAGTGACATCTGAGAACTTTCGTCCAAAATCTGTTGAGTGCCGTGACGGCCTTGGGCCCCGCTAGTCGGGGAGAATTTTGAATTAAATTTATTTGAATTTTGAATTAAATTTATTTTCCATTCTACAATGGTTATTCTTTGACATTTTGTAAATAATACATTGCTGTCAGGTTCGGTCTGGGGCCAAGGCAAGGAACTGGCAGCAGGTCCTTCTTTTCCTTTGCGGCCTCAAGCTTCACTAGTAGTCGTCCACTTACAGCGCTCGACACTAGGCAAGGGGTCGCCATAAGTAAGGGATTAATGTCTACCATTCACAAAATAGGGAGATAAGGACTCCTTCCATAGAGTCTGGTGGCGGGTGTGTACTTAACTGTGATGGCACTGGGCTAAACAACTCGCCATGGCACGCTGTGCACCTTGCACCAGACACTGGCAGTACGAGGAGTCCTATAGTGGTGAGAGGGCTCACTTCATGACAGTGACTGGGGAGAGGTGCATGTGTGGCGAGTCATTGCTCATGTGTGTGTGTGTGTGTGTGTGTGTGTGTGTGTGTGTGTGTGTGTGTGTGTGTGTGTGTGTGTGTTTCATTCGTGGCTGTAATTTTAACGTTGATATATAGAACATTATTTTTACATACAAGTTTAATTTTCTGGACATGCTACCGATAAGTGTACTTTTATGTCCCCCACAGAAGAGACGCGTCCGTGATTGGCGAAAGGATGAAGAGATCACTACAGTGTTGTGTGAGTAACTATACATGAATGATCCTGTCACATAGATCTCCTTTTACCATTTACCATAAATTTTTTCTTCTTACTGTAGATTACATAGAGCAGGTTATCATAGGCAGCCTCGTGTAAGGGCCAACAGGGACACTTTATAATGTTCGTTCTTCCTTGTATTACTTTGTGTTTCTCTCGAAAGAACCTAAGTGGAAGAAGAAACAGGACACTTTTCATTGCATCATAAATTTCCGCAACTCAGTTATGAAGTCGAGCAGCATAGTAATTAGTATCAAGATAATCTATATGAATATTCCTCCTCCTCCTCCTCCTCCTCCTCCTCCTCCTTCTCCACGAATACTAAAAGAGGCAAAGAACGAACTTGTTAAACCATTGTCTATCCTCTTTAATAAATCACTAAGCACTCGTAAAGTTCCTGATGACTGGAAACTCGCAAACGTAACTCCAATCTTTAAAAAAGGTGACAAGTCTCAAACTAGAAATTATCGACCAATTAGCCTCACTTCAGTGGTAGGTAAGCTAATGGAGACAGTTTTGAGGGATAAAGTTGTTGCATTCTTAGAAAGTAACAACATAATAAACGAATCACAACATGGATTTAGAAACAAGCGGTCATGTTTAACAAATTTGCTTGACTTTTTCCATGATATATATAATTTGTACGACAACACCAGAGCGGTCGATATCATATATCTTGACTTCCAAAAGGCTTTTGACAAAGTGCCACATAAACGTCTTATCAATAAAGTAAAAGCGCATGGTATAACTGGTGACATTGCAGCGTGGATCGAGGATTGGTTGTCTGATCATAAACAGCGAGTTGTGATCAATGGTAAATCTTCAGACTGGATTAACGTAAGCAGTGGCGTTCCTCAAGGATCAGTTCTGGGACCTATTCTCTTTATTATATATATTAACGACATTGATGAAAGAATAAATTGTAAGCTCTCAAAATTCGCAGATGACACAAAAATTGCAAACAGAGTAGACTCAGAAAGCCAAAGACAACTTCTGCATAGAGATTTAGATACTCTCATCGAATGGTCAAACAAGTGGCAAATGAAATTCAATATAGATAAAATCCTCAGGCGACATACAAGATGAATAATACCCCAATGACGAGTGTGGACAAAGAAAAAGATCTTGGTGTCATTGTTTCAGCAGACCTCAAGCCTAGCAAACACTGTACTGAAGTCGTCAAAACTGCGAATAAATTAGTTGGTTTCATTGGACGATCTTTTACTTTCAAGTCTGAGAAAATAATATCAACATTATATAACTCACTCGTCCGTCCACATCTCGAATACAATGTTCAGTTTTGGTCACCGTATTACAAAAAAGATATTGAAAAATTAGAAAAAATACAACGCAGATTAACAAAAATGATCCCAAGGCTGCGGAACAAATCCTACGAGGAACGCCTAAAGGAATTAAATTTATTTTCTCTTGAGAAACGGAGAGTAAGAGGCGACATTATCATGCTTTTCAAAATTTTAATGGGTTTGCAAATATGAATATTCAAAAATACGTATCAGTCGACCAGTCAAATGTCACCAGAAGCAATGGTTTTAAAATTGTTGGTAAGCGTTTTGTAACAAATGAAGCCAAACACTTTTTCTTTAATCGCATAGTTAATATATGGAATGGTCTGCCATCAAATGTTGTCAACTCAGGTACTATCGAAACGTTCAAAGTTCGCCTCGATAAATACTTTGAATCTAATCCCCGGTTGTCGCTATTCATTTCCGAATAACTTGCGCTTTTTCTTTTATCTCCCGGGCCTCTGATCGTGGTTTAAATTGCCCGTTAGTTTGAATTACTCTCACCCTCCATACATGACACAGATAGCCCGGAGTGAACGGTCACTACTTTTACTCTCGATCTGTGAAGGGCTGTGGATAGTCAAGAGCCCTGACAGTAGGTGACCATCATCGGGATTTAAGGTACCAGGGTCACCGCTGCAGGGGGTAACCATACAGTGTGCGGCGCCCTTTAAAGGGAAGTGCACTTTTACAGTGGTTGTACGGAGCTGGGGCCTGATTGACTGCTGCCTCTCTTGAAAGCGCCAGGCAAGGCTGCCGCACCACCTTTTTGACTCCACACTGTGTTTACATACATACTACACTACACTGCATACACGCACAGATAGCCCAGAGTGAACGGTCACTACTACTACTCACGGGCTGTGTTTGGAGAGGGCCTTGTCAACCATTGATCATCATCGGGAACTAAGTACCAGGGATCAATGTTGCAAGGGGTTATCAGCGTACGGCGTCCCTACAGGGAAAGTATGCTTTCTCAGTGGATTGAACGGAGCTGGGGCCTGATTGACTGCTGCCTCCCTAGAAAGCGCCAGGCAAGGCTCCCGCACCACCCATTCGACATACACACTGTGCATCCACGTACACAATGCACACACCACATGACATTCACCAAGCGTTAACACTTTCCCCCACAAACACAAGTAGTCAGACGTAGATTATACATTTCCTTTTCACTCTCTACTAAAATTCCATGTTATTTTTTGATATCACATGGTTTCGCCTTTTTTCCTGCCAGCCTCGGCTGGAGGGAGGGGTGGTTGGGGAGGAGCCTTCTGCTTTGCTGTCCTGTCTCTACCACTGGTAGTTAGTAGATAGTCTCCACAAACAGCCTAGTAAGGACCTAAGGGTCTGTTGCTGTTTGTCTTCCTTTGTATTCCTCCTCCTCCTCCTTCTATTATAATATTTATACTACTACCACTACCACTACCACTACCACTACTACTACTACTACTACTACTACTACTACTACTACTACTACTACTGCTGCTGCTGCTGCTGCTGCTGTTGCTGCTGCTCCTCCTCCTCCTCCTCCTCCTCCTCCTCCTCCTCCTCCTCCTCCTCCTCCTCCTCCTCCTCCTCCTACTACTACTACTACTACTACTACTACTGCTGCTGCTGCTACTACTACTACTACTACTATTACTACTACTACTAAGTCTACTATTAATAATGATAATAATACAAGTGCACCTATTGTTTTTAATCATCATCATAATTATCATCATCATCATCACCATCATCATCATTCCCGTTTGAGTGGATGTTATTACCGTCTCAGCAGCACAAACCTGTCAGTAAAGGCTGCACAAAGTAGTGAGCTGATCACGTGAGCACCTGATACCTTTAATCTCCGGCATATCCCGCGTGTCCTCCTTCTCCTCCTCTCCGCCTCACGAGCTCGACAGGTGGCGGTCACGACGTGTTTGCGGCGCCCGGCTTTCGTGATCCCCTGTGAACTCCCTCCGTCACGCGGCCGCCTCCTGGGTGTATACTATAATAGTGTCCTACTCCGCCTCTTCCTTCCTTCCTTCCAGCCTTCTCGCACCCACTTTTCCTTCCGCTGTTACCCTGCCTTGAAGTCACGGATTGGGTTATATTTTACGAGTCTCCTCCAGTTGTTTCTGTTTCTCACATCTTCCATTCTTCCATCTCATTGTCTTTCTTTTCCCACCATCTTTTTCTTTTCTCGCGTCCACTGATCGCTGACAAACACATCAATTATCACCCATTCTAATTTCACCCTCTCTCTCTCTCTCTCTCTCTCTCTCTCTCTCTCTCTCTCTCTCTCTCTCTCTCTCTCTCTCTGTCGTGCTAAAATTCTGATATCTTGACTTCCTACTTTCTCCCTGTTTGCTTATTCAAGAAAAATTGTGTGTGTGTGTGTGTGTAATTCACTGTTTGATCTGCTGCAGTCTCTGACGAGACAGCCAGACGTTACCCTACGGAACGAGCTCAGAGCTCATTATTTCCGATCTTCGGATAGGCCTGAGACCAGGCACACAACACACACCGGGACAACAAGGTCACAACTCCTCGATTTACATCCCGTACCTACTCACTGCTAGGTGAACAGGGGCTACACGTGAAAGGAGACACACCCAAATATCTCCACCCGGCCGGGGAATCGAACCCCGGTCCTCTGGCTTGTGAAGCCAGCGCTCTAACTACTGAGCTACCGGGCCGTGTGTGTGTGTGTGTGTGTGTGTGTGTGTGTGTGTTATATTTTGATCATCGTCATCGTTGTCATGAAGGGAAATTTGCTCTGTCGGAGAGAGAGAGAGAGATAGATAGATAGATAGATAGATAGATAGAGAGAGAGAGAGAGAGAGAGAGAGAGAGAGAGAGAGAGAGAGAGAGAGAGAGAGAGAGAGAGACCGATACATTTATTGGGCCTTAAACATATACATATATAAGATATAACAATGGGTTACGTAACATCCAAGGTCCATTGAGTGTTACCTCTTTTATGGACCTATTTTGACTTACTTAAATGTAGAGGTGCCATGTGACGGGCCCTAACTGTTTACATTAACGAAAAAATCTTGGATATAATATGGAAACATATATACGACATTATAAATGAAAAGTTCTTCAGAAATCATAATATTAATAAAGTAAATACTGTATAGCGGTAATGACTAATCACAATATACGCAAAAATAAAAACAATGAGATTAATAAAAGTATTAGTGGAAATAATAAATAATATACTACAAGAAATAGTCACAATATAATAATGGTAACATTAACAATAATTAATGATACAAATAATATTTATAATAATAATAATAATGAAACTAATAAAGATAATAATAATAAAAAAATAATAATAATAGTAATAATAATAAATAATAGTAATAATAATACAAAAATAATAAAAATATTACTACTACTACTACTACTAATAACAATAATAATAACAATTCATAGATATAATACGGCTGTTGCATTGAGGAGTAAACATGAAACAAGGAACGAGAGAGAAAAAAAGAAAAAAGTCTAGACATTGTCATTGTATTTCGATAACAGCGTTTTTTTTATTGTATCTTTTAGGCAGGCTCGTGAGACAGCGTTCTTTAAGTTGTTAGGTAGCTGATTCCAGCATCTGGCTCCTCTCACGGTGATGCTTTGCTGAGCGTGGCTGGTTCTACACAAAGGAATTCTAAGGTTTTGTCTGCTACTGTTAGGTCGAGAAATTATTTCAAATTTGCAATCTGCTGGAGAATCAGTTAAGGCTCTATATACAAATAAAAGTGTCTGTAGATGTATTATGTCTGGTAGTTTTAGGACCTTTTGTTCACTGAATATAGGATGTGTGTGGTCGTACCGCTGCCGATGATTCATAACTCGTAATAATTTCTTTTGTGCTACAAAGAGGCTTTCCGTTAAGGTCTTGAATGCACCTCCCCATTCAGAACAACAGTAAATAAACTAATGAAAAATAAATTAGTTTTACGCTGTCTGCATGAATATCTTCCCTGATTCTGTATAATATCCCAGTGACTTTACTTAATTTTGTTTTGATTTCTTCAATGTGTGATTTCCATTTTAATGAGCTATCGATATTAACCCCTAAAAAATTGATTTCATTTACCTGTTTCAAAGAAAGGTTATCAATTTTTATGTGTATTTGTGGTGTCTGGACCGTAGTGGAATGTGAGATCATAAAAACGGTCTTATTAACATTTAACGATAATTTATTGCTTTTCATCCAGTGCGATATGTTTATTAGTTCTTGGTTTACTATTGTCTCTAGATCCTTGATATTGATTCCCTTAATAAAGATGTTAGTATCATCGGCAAAAAGTAAGAAACTCAATTTATTACTAGTGCGCGTGATGTCATTTACGTAAATTGAAAATAAAAGTGGACCAAGAATAGAACCTTGTGGAACTCCAAAACTAATGCTCTATCGTGTGGATGCAATGTTATTAAAAACAGTATATTGTTGCCTATTGCTCAAATAACTTTTGAACCAGTCATTTGGTTGGCCCCGTATGCCATAAATTTCAAGTTTCTTTAATAATATAGAATGTGAGAGTGTGTCAAAAGCTTTTGTGAGGTCACAGAAAATGGTTATTTGGTAAAGCTTATTGTCTATGGCATCATATATATGTTGACAGAGCTGCTGAACTGCCAGCTCGATACTATAATTGGGTCTAAATCCATATTGGTTGTTAATCAGGAGAGAGTTCTTGGTTAAGTAGTTTAATAATCTTATGGCCATAATTTTTCAATTATTTTGCTAAAACAAGGAAGAATGGAAACTGGTCTATAATTAGAATGTGATGATTTGTCACCTTTCTTGAATATAGGAATTATTTTAGCAATCTGAAGTTTCTTAGGGAACATACCCTCAACAAATGATCGATTTATTAAATGTTCCAAGAATTTCGATATGATATGACTGCATCTCTTTACAATCTTAATATCTATTGAATCATATCCAGGAGCAGTGGTTTTAAGTGATTTTATTGCAGTTTCAATTTCTTGGGCAGACGTTGGTGACATGAAAACGAAAAATTTGTTGGCTCAGGGAGATAATCAGTGAATGGTGTTGGCGAAGGTTGCATATCTTTATGTATCGTATTTGCAATGTTGTAAAAAAGTTATTAAATAAATACGGGATTTCATGTTTATACGGAGCGTTGTTATCTTTGAAACTGATTAAGTCCTGTGTCTGGCGAGTATTCTTACCCAGTAAATCATTGATGATCTCCCATGTCTTCCTGGTATTGCCTATGTTATCGTTTATCTTAGTTTTATAATAATTGGATTTAGCTCTTTTATCACTGTTGTCAATGTATTTCTGTATTTTTGAAGGTATGTTCATACGTAATAGGCCATTTCACAAATAATTTTTGGAGTCTATTTCGTTCTTTTATTGAATTTCTTATAGCTTTAGTGATATATGGCTTGTTAATATGTTTTTCTTTAATTTTGAACTCATTTATAGGAAAGTGTTTATTGTACAATTTCAAAAATTCATCAGTGTAAGTGTCATAAAGATTATCGATGTCCTCGTTATCTATTGTCTCCCAGTCCAAATTATTTAGATCTAACAGAAATTGTTCTATATTGTCGTTGGAAAACTGTCTCTTGCTTATTGTAAATTTGGCATCATTCAAATTGGCATTTGCAATCGAAAAAGAGCTAAATATTGGAAAATGATCACTGATGTTCGTATAAAGTATTCCACTAGTGTGAATGTTGATATCATTAGTCCAGATGTGATCAATGAGAGTAGCTGAATCAGTGGTGACTCTGATTGGTTTAGTTATTGATGGAAAATACATATATGAATACAATAGATTTGTAAAGTTGCGAGCATGTACATTATTTGCAAGTAAGTTTATGTTGTAATCGCCTATTAGGTAACATGGTAATTTACTATCTGAAACCGTGATCAAAATATTTTCTAAAGACGTAAGAAAATCATCAATGCTCGCATTGGGTGGTCTATAAATAAGACCTATTATAAAATTGTGTGACTGAAGAACATTCATGAACAGTGGTGACTCAATATGTGGCAACTGCAAACTTAGTTTATTTAAAGGCTTATATGTATATGATTTATGTAAATAAATCGCTAATCCGCCACTTAGTGTGCTTTTGTTCTGAAAGTGTGCATTATACCCCTTGAGAGAGAGAACAAGACAAGTAGTAATAAGAACTCGTTACAATGCCTCCAGCCGCAGTACGTGAGAGGTCAGGATCATCAAGGCAGAGAAGCAGAGAAGTTAAGACTCCTCTCTCTCTCTCTCTCTCTCTCTCTCTCTCTCTCTCTCTCTCTCTCTCTCTCTCTCTCTCTCTCTCTCTTTTTTCTCTCTCTCTCTCTTTAAACATAATTTATACAGAAGAACATGTACCCAAAGGCGCACTGTCGTGTGCTACCTATTCTAAGGGTACTACAATCTATTTCTCTACAATATTTACAAGACTTAAAAATAGATAATATACAAGATGGTCAGCATGTAAATGGAGCACTATTCTTTTCACTTCACTAGCACTATTCACGCACTGCACTACACTGAGTGTCACGTCACAAAGAGTGTCAGAGGAGTTGGCAGTGTCTGTCTCCACTTATGTGCCATCAGTTTGACACTGTGTGTGTTCATCTCCTGGACGTGAGGCACCGCGGCCGTGAACAAGTTCCACATCCTGGAGACGCGTCCTGCGAAGGTGCGTTGATGCTGACACCCGTGGGATCGCGGCACCTCTACGGCGTCACCACCATTGAGCACCGTTCTCGTGCTCCGTGCGGTGACTCTCAGAGGATGACGCAGCCCTGCCAGATGTGGCACTCTTTGCACCTGTGCCTTATGGAACACTACGATTGCCGCCACATCTCTGCGGTGTTCCAGTGAATCAAGAGGACGCTCAGGCTCTGGGTGAGGTGGTATTGCAGCATCTACTAGCCGTATGGCGCGGCGTTGGATGCTGTCCAGTCTCCTTCTGTGTGTGGCGGCACAGGACATCCAGGAGAGAGCTGCGTACTCAAGGTGGGGCCGCACCTGTGCCTTGTACAGCAGCAGTCTCCCTTCCTGTCGAGGAAACTGGCGATCCTTCTGAGAGCGGAGATCCTGTGAGAGGCTTTCTTGGCAATGGTTTTGACATGGCTGTCAAACCTCAGCCCTCGATCCACCTCCACTCCAAGTATCTTGACGTCATCTTGGAGTGGGAGAGCAGCAGCGCCAAAGACAACTTTCCTGCCATTGCTGCCATGGCGGCTGGGGACCGAGAGACAACCATTGCCTGTGTCTTCTCCGGCGCGAATGTCACTTGCCAGCGAGCACCCCACTCCTCTATCACTCGTAGCTGCTGATTGATGGCCTCAGCAGCCCGCCCACTGTCCTGGCGTGGATAGGTATAGGAGAGGGTGCAGTCATCAGCATAGGCCATGACTCCTGGCAGTAGCTGGAGAAGATCATCCACGTAGATATTCCACAGGAGTGGGCCAAGAATTGAACCCTGTGGCACTGATGCCTCCACAGGCAGGGACTCAGATGTTTGCCCGTTGACAACCACCTTGAGGCTTCTGTCCTGCAGGTAATTTCCCAGGAGTCGTAGCAAGCCACCCTGGATGCCTTTAGCACGTAATATCTCTCTCTCTCTCTCTCTCTCTCTCTCTCTCTCTCTCTCTCTCTCTCTCTCTCTCTCTCTCTCTCTCTCTCTCTCTCTCTCTCTCTCTCTCTCTCTCTCTCTCTCTCTCTCTCTCTCTCTCTCTCTCTCTCTCTCTCTCTCTCTCTCTCTCTCTCTCTCTCTCTCTCTCTCTCTCTCTCTTGTACAAACCCGTGACCCGCTCACTTGCCTCAACTTACTATGATATACAACCTTCCTGCTTCACTGCCGCCATGTCACCCTTTTTCTCCTCTATACGTATGTACTAAGGGGGTGGGAAATCTGAACATGCTCTTTTTTTCCGTTCTGGCCTATCGCACCTGTAGGAATGCGATGTTAAGCTTCCGCCCATTAGTAGCACAGGCAATTTTATTTATAGAGGCAGAAACTCAGAATATGCCAAAGGAAATACATAAAAAATAAAGATGACAAAAAAAGAAATGTCGATCCTCGGTTAAGAGAAAGGAAGAAAAAAAAAATCACGGTATTGCATTTCCTTCACTCAACCTCATATCAAGTTCAAGTTTCCTCAGTATTCGCTACAGTGGAGAATCTGAGCTGGTTTTGAAGGAAGAAGTGCGCGAAGCATTACTGTAGTACATTCTAGCAAACTGTTAGTGTACTGTGAGTGAGTGAAGAGTGAATCATGATCAAGATAAGGAGAGAAGATAAATTGGCTCAGGGTGATAATCTATTTCTGTTCTATCTATTACTTTCTCCTGTCTAGAGAGAGAGAGAGAGAGAGAGAGAGAGAGATGAGTTCCATTGTCAATGTGTAGTGTTTGGTAATCGTGCATCCAGTTTTTAGCCATTTTGTATGATTCTTGTATTTTATAATTTTTTCGAGTGACGGAGCACCGCGGAGCCGCGTCATTAGTGAGTTTCCAAATATATTTAAAACTTGACCACTCGTCGCTGCCGGTGTGCAAGATAAACACATGGAAATTCCTTCACAGCCTGCTTCCCACGCCCCGCTGAGGTGACTATACACACACACACACACACACACACACACACACACACACACACACACACACACACACACACACACAGTCCAAGTGCTTAATTCATCTACTTGGAACCTTACTTTGATCAAGGTTATACTAGATTCACAGCATGTTAGGGTGAATTAATTTAGGTAAAATTTGCTTAAGTCAGGTTTTGTTAGGCTAGATCATGTCAGGGTTAGGTTAGATTAGGTTGGGTTAGGTTGGGTTTAGTTAGGTTAGGTTACGTTAATTTCGCTTAGGTAAGGATGGAATGGGTGTATTTTGTAGAGTTTTCTTGAGCTATCACTGCTATACACTGTATTCATATTTCACTGGGTATTAAACATAAGACTGACATCTAACCACCATCCCTGCTATCACCACCACCACCACCACCACACTCGTGCCTTGCCGTGTCGAGGGCAGGACGCCAGAGATTAATATATGAAGTATCCCTGAGTGGTCTTCCTAGCTAATGACCCTAATCGCCTTCCCTAATGACACCAACTATCAATACCATCATTACGAACACTTCCCCATACACTCTTCGCCCTCATGAAGTACCTGTGACTCTGTGCTTCCCTTCCTACCTTTTTCCAGTACTCTCCCCTGTTCTTCAGCTGCCCCCGTCCTGCGCTCTTCCTCCTGACTTACATTACATGAAGAGCTAAATTTTTAGAATCATCACAACTGCACTATAGTTATATTTCACTAGGTATTAAACATAAGACTAATTTTCAAACACCATCCTTGCTACCACCACCATCTCCACCGCCACCACCACTCCCCTGCCGTGTTTCGTGCGTCCATGTAGGTATTTCTTTTCGTTGATGATATAGCAAGATTATATTCTACATCCACTCTTGCTCTATTTCGACTCAACGGGTAGTGGTGATTAGATGATCCTTCCAACACATTAAGATGCGTTGTATTTTTATTTTACCTTTTTGTTTTCGTAAGGTCATTCTAAATTTTAAAGATAGGTACGTTACTTTTTTATTTAGGACATGAAGACTATTTTAGATAAACACAAGCTGTATATTTCTAATCGTAAATTTTTATTCTATTTTTTTTCTAAAGATCAATTTGAATTTCTACATAAATGTTACCTGTTGGTTTAGGACATGAGGACCAGATAAACACAAGCTGTATGATCATAGCCTGAGAAGGTGCTGCCGTGGACAAACAGCCTCAAACATTGCTGATATCCGTTTCAATCACAGACTGTTATGAAGGAGATGCATTAGTATGAGCAGTGGTCGAATTTAAGTCATGGTTGTCCTTTGATAACGTAATATATGTAAATAATAGTTTAAATGGTCTCCCAAATACACAAATAAAAGAAAATATGAGGTATATCTTGTTTTGAATAGACTGCAGAATTATTGAAGAGACCATAACGCAAAATCGTATGTTTTAAAAGTCATGGATGTATACTGGGAATAACGATCTAACAGTGAATTAATTGCTTTGTTGGCGCGCTGGTTCATAACTTAAAAAAACTCTTAAAAGACCACATTCTGAAACACCTTCCCGCCGCACCTTCACCACATTAAAAAACCTAATGTTGAAGTTACACTAGCATTTAATTGTTTTCTACGATTTTAGTGACAGATCAACAAGATTCCTACATTATCACCAGGAGGAACAGCCTTGAGAACACGTCTAATCATCTCCATGGCCAATGAAAACAGTCTTAGTGAGAGAGAGCAGGGCGTTTTTGAACACTCTCCCTAACTGAGTCGCGCACAACGGCTCTAAATCCCATACAATTCCCACAACACCGCTCTAATATACTTACTCTCTCTTCCATCTCTGCCCTCATTCCTACGCCCACACACACTCCCATGCCTGAGCTGCGCCAGGTAGCGTTGTGCTGTTATGGTCGCCTACGGACAGTCCCTCTCCCGGTATGGTCGTCAAGTCAGCTTTGTGTCAGGAACCATCATAAGGACGACCACTAACGGCAAGATTGTAGGGGATTACAGACCGTATTAATGCTCAGAGATTATATGGTAAGTTAAATGTACCCATTGTTCGGGGAGCGTTCCAGGAGAGGTGAGGTGAAGGGAGGGTGGACGGTCACGCATGATTTCAGTGGTGGTGGTGATGGAGATGGTGGTGGTGATGATGGTGGTGGTAGTTCACATGGGTACAGTTCTTCGTGCAAACAACAGAGAGAGAGAGAGAGAGAGAGAGAGAGAGAGAGAGAGAGAGAGAGAGAGAGAGAGAGAGAGAGAGAGAGAGAGAGAGAGAGAGAGAGAGAGAGAGAGAGAGAGAGAGAGAGAGAGAGAGAGAGAGAGAGAGAGAGAGAGAGAGAGAGAGAGAGAGAGAGAGAGAGAGAGAGAGAGAGAGAGAGATTTTTATGTAAGAGAGGGAAACTGCCCAAGGGCAGCAAGATGTATGTGCCGGGGCCCCACCTTATTGGCTATCCCCTACAGGTCACTTACTGCTCGCTGGTCGTGGCGTACTTATACACTTTCACATAACTATATGCATGAGTATAAGCACTAGGATTCCCAATGGGTTGACTCGACAATCCTGAAGGCCGTGTCCTTTTATTTATCTATTGTTTTGTACAAGAAATATCAAAATTTATATTGATTATGCTTTGATTTTGGAAAAGCAAATAAGAAAGCTTCATTGTTTTCTGTTTTCTTATATTTTTTTCTTTCTTTTTCTAACATTTTAATTTTCAGAAAGTAAAGCAAATTATTCAAAGGTCTTGATTCATTTGAGTGTAGCAAAGCTTCCCAGACAAATCTGTCATATCAAATAGAACGTCTATATAAATGTTTGCCGAAATGGTACTCAAGAAAAGTTTTCGTGAAATAGGTTTTAACTAATATTTTTTTTTCTTTGTGTGTGTAATTCACTGTTTGATCTGCTGCAGTCTCTGACGAGATAGCCAGACGTTACCCTACGGAACGAGCTCAGAGCTCATTATTTCCGATCTTGGGATAGGTCTGAGACCAGGCACACACCACACACCGGGACAACAAGGTCACAACTCCTCGATTTACATCCCGTACCTACTCACTGCTAGGTGAACAGGGACTACACGTGAAAGGAGACACACCCAAATATCTCCACCCGGCCAGGGAATCGGACCCCGGTCATCTGGCTTGTGAAGCCAGCGCTCTAACCACTGAGCTACCGGGCCATTATGTGTGTGTGTGTGTGTGTGTGTGTGTGTGTGTGTGTGTGTGTGTGTGTGTGAGTGCGTGCGTGTGCGTGCGCGCTTCATACCTGGTGGCCTCCAACCCCTCCGTCACAGTCAGTCCGTCATTTGATGGACGTGAGCCTCTCCCAGAACATTTCATGGATGTAAGCAAATCCCCAATAACCAATGGAAAATATATCTGTCTCGGCTCCCTTTCATCACCGGCCATTAATCCCCAGAGCCTAATGGATTATACAGCAGACTCGGCTATTGTCGATGATCAAGGAAGTGGGCGAAGGTAGTTTAGGATTGAGGAAGCGAAGGTGACCTGGATGGGACTGGGGTGATGGGTGAGGACTCAGGAGTACATTTGGGGTCTGGACTGGGGAGTGGGTAGAAGTGGTAGGGGCTGGGAGGGGCTGGGCTGAGCTAGGTGCACTTCAGAATAGGTCTGGGCACTGGAGTGATGTACAGATTCGATCATATCAGGCGGAGAACAGACACCCACTACAGGGAAGGGTCGACGCCCGTGACCTTGTAAGAAATCCACCTTCTCGCCTCCTGCCGCGATACCCATCCCAGCCTTCCATCCCCTCCTTCGCTCCCTCCACTCTCCTCCTCCCACACCTCCTCCTTGCTCCTCCTCCTTGCTGGCTCAGACCAGGTCACGTGTGGGATTATGTGGTAAAAAGCGCGGTTTCTTTCATCTGATTTCAGAATCTCTTATGTTATGTTTCACTTTCTTATGCTTTTTTGGTGTTTTAACGCCATCATTTTCAACTGATTGGGTTGAAAATTACTGTTGCTCTTTTTCTTTCGAGTGTTTACGTCATTCTAGCGATGAATGAACAAACAATTATGTACAGTGATAGAAAAAAAGAAACTCACAACGCGAAGAAATCATTGGCATTGCCTTTGGAAATAATCAGAATACAGGTGTTAGTCTTTATTATCCAACGTATCTTATTATTATTTATTCTAGTTTTCAGTGTAGCCAATCACAAACACCCTCGTATGCAATGGCCTTCTGCTACACTGCTGTCTGTTCTCTCCGTTTGTGTTCTACTTTATTCCATTTTGCATGTGTACAGTTTAGTGTGTCGAGAGTAGAACTGTTGTGAGGTTGAACTATCGTGCGACTTGTCTAGATGGAGGTAAATAAAATAAAGGAATACGTTTGATGTAGCTTGTTTTTTTCTGCGTTTTCGCATCATTGTAGGTTGTTAGGTTGCAGTTTTAAATGTTCCGCAAAGGTAAGGCTCTCGTAACACTCTCTGCCTTATTATGGAGTGAGTGATTATGAAGGACCAAAGCAACAGGTGGTTTTGTTTGGTTCATCGGGAAGAAACGGAGAAGACACGTGACAAAGTGTATGGAGGGATGACTAGACACACACACACACACACACACACACACACACACACACACACACACACACACACACGCACGCACGCACGCACTCACGCACACGCACACGCACAGACACGTACACACAAGACACCCAGACAGGCAATTAAATAAACACACCACAGACAAATAAACACACACACACACACACACACACACACACACACACACACACACACACACACACACACACACTTATACTCAAGGGGTTCGTGGTGTATACTGTCAGCCACACTCACCATAAAACAGTCTGAGTTTCGCCGACACCTGGCGTCCCGCTCAGCCCCAGACGACGTGAACTGCGGGAACACAGAAAGGGAGACAGACGTTAGTGGCGCGCGTCAGTGTGTCCTTAACACAGACGTTACGGAGAATGTATATCAAGTAGTGCTGGAAGAGCGGGGAGTTATGTGCGAGGGTTGTAAGGGTGAAAAGGAAGAAAGAAACGAAAAACAAAGAGAATGTAGTTTCTCTCTCTCTCTCTCTCTCTCTCTCTCTCTCTCTCTCTCTCTCTCTCTCTCTCTCTCTCTCTCTCTCTCTCTCTCTCTCTCTCTCTCTCTCTCTCTCTCTCTCTCTCTCTCTCTCTCTCTCTCTCTCTCTCTCTCTCTCTCTCTCTCTCTCTCTCTCTCTCTCTCTCTTTCAACCAGCACATTATAATCTAAACTCCCAACATCACAATAAAGAAAACATAATAAAAAAAAGAAAACCGTAAAAAAGAAGAGGAAGAAGAAAAAAAAAAGGAAAATGGAAAATCACACACACACACACACACACACACACACACACACACACACACACACACACACACACACACACACACACACACACACACACACACAATAAAAAGAAAGGACGAAAAAAACATAAAACTACAAATCCAAGAGAGAATATTTTCCCTCTGCCTCCTCCGCGACGCATCTATCACCATGTCTCAATACATCTGTTATCTGTGTGTATATATCTTTCGCAGGCATCACCGTGAATATCTGTGGGAAGGGCGCCGTCAACCGGGTAGATAAATGACCTTACCTGGGTAGCGAGACAGGAGATGTAGGTAGAGAGAGAGAGAGAGAGAGAGAGAGAGAGAGAGAGAGAGAGAGAGAGGTGGGGGAGGAGGAGGGGGGAAAGTCTAGGGGAGGGATGACAGAGATAGGAAATAGACACAGGCTAGGTTGGAATAAGAGGATTAGCAATGAGACACACACACACGAAAAAAAAAAAGCGAAGAGAAAGAGAGAGATCAGGCGACATTTGCAAAGGGAAGAAGCTGAAGGATTACGGACTTAGAGAGAGAGAGAGAGAGAGAGAGAGAGAGAGAGAGAGAGAGAGAGAGAGAGAGAGAGAGAGACAGAGAGAGAGAGAGAGAAGGATAATACCATTTGAGAAGAAAGAGAGGATGATGGGAGAGACTTAGGTGGCGATGGGGGGAAGGGAGAGGAAGAAAAAGTACATTTGTTCACGAATTCCTGATCCTGTTGGTTTTCAAGGCTCAAAATTCTAGTCGCGTACTAATCTAGTGGGGGGATCTCGAGGCGGCTCCAGTGTTGCTTTATTCGTGAGGCTGCGGGGTCTGTTGGGAGTGTGTGTTATCGGGAGGGAAGGCTCGCGCGATGGATCGGCCCCCATACCCGACCTGGCCTTGGAGTGACGAGGTGCTCAACGTGAGAGAGAGAGAGAGAGAGAGAGAGAGAGAGAGAGAGAGAGATGGTTCTAGAAGTCATAATTCACGTTTCCCTTCCGTATATTCAAGAGAAGGAGGAAACAAAACGGATAAATTTCACATAGAAGAAAGTCACAGAACAAGACAACCGCAAACGCTAACCCCTAACCGCCCCAGTCTCTCTCTCTCTCTCTCTCTCTCTCTCTCTCTCTCTCTCTCTCTCTCTCTCTCTCTCTCTCTCTCTCTCTCTCTCTCTCTCTCTCTCTCTCTCTCTCTCTCTCTCTCTCTCTCTCTCTCTCTCTCTCTCACTCTCTTTCTCTCTCTCTCACTGAACACCGTAAAGGTTCCACGGTGAAGGAAATACAGTCAGGAATAGGAGCGGGAAGAGCAGCGTGATGTATAAGGGCAAGAGGACTGTATAGGCAGGCAGCACAGAAGTAAAGAATCCTGAGTGTAGCATCCTTGCACAAGAGCATCATCACACACGCCCCTTATACGGAACAGCATTGTGTATGTTCTACGAGACTACACTAGAAACGCCCTTTACTTCCTCTTCCTCTTCTTCCCCTTGTCTCTTCTTCGTTTCTCTTCCTGCCCTAGACCTTGGCCCTCACCTTCCCTTCCTCCACCCGGCCTTAGCGTCGCGTTGGGCACGACAAGATACCATCGTTTCTTTTATTTCCAAGCGTTTGAAAGACCTGGCTGGAGTGATGGTATCAAACCCCACCCAACTCTCTCTCTCTCTCTCTCTCTCTCTCTCTCTCTCTCTCTCTCTCTCTCTCTCTCTCTCTCTCTCTTTCTGTCAGATCCAGATTAACGTGATATTTGGTCATAACCCGGTTTCTGTTCCTCTGACTGGCAGGTGACCGGTGACTGGCTTCAAGTAAAGGAGACGCAAATAAAAAAAGCAAAAATCTTCAAGGAAATAAAATATATCTCTCCTCAGCCACGAATAGCTGGATTGGTGCTGTGGTGGTGGTGGTGGTGATGGAGGTGGGGGTGATGGCACTTATCTGGTCCTCTCGCCCTCCGTGGTGCGTTTAATCATAGTTTTATTTTTTTTCCATCTTCTTCTTTTTCTTCTTCTTCTTCTTCTTCTTCTTCTTCTTCTTCTTCTTCTTCTTCTTCTTCTTTTCTTCTTCTTTTTCTCCTTTTCTTTTTCTTCTTCCTCTTATTTTCCATCTTTCTTTTCCTCCTCCTCCTCCTTCTCTTTTTTTTTTTATTCATAACAAACTTGCTAACAGATTTTTTTTTATTTTTTTTATTTTAGCTTAGAATTAACTTGAAGTCGAGGAGCAATACGTCCTGTAATGCAACAAATGAAACGATGTAGCAAAACAAGTCAGTGTCAGCAGATTATCATTATCATTATCTTAGAAATGAGTTTTGGATCACCTGCGAGTGTGGAGACCACCAGTTTGGTTACCAGTAGTTTAGAGAGAGATGAACTAAATTTCGAGACAAGTCATCATCATCATCAGCTTGGTGGGTGTGCGATAACAAACCATTCTTCGTTATTGACGCAGATAACAAACTTCTTTAGGATTGACACTGTTTTCTAGCAGCGTTGTTAGTTGTAATGCGTTTCGGAATAAGAAATTTTTTGGGCCCCGATGTTGATTGATATAATGGCGCATGTCTTCGAGTGAGATTGTATTAGCGCGGTGGCCACGATGATGGAGAATAGCCTGGCGGAATATAGTTCTCTAATCTGACTTTTATCTTGTTTTTTTTTTTTTTTTTTGTCATTAGTAGTGAAGCTGCATCGGATAGTTTGCTAAAGTAAGTCAGCACTGTTTCTGTTGCCCGCTATGCGTTAGGTCTTTCCTTTCCTTTCTGGTCGTCACCGCCGCCATCCAGACAGGCGGTGTAGGGCCGCGGCACTGTGACAAGGTAATAATCTCGGCACCATAATTCTCGAGTATTGGATATGGGCGGATCAGTCCGTGCGGCCGCGGCTTGTATAGGCCTGGCAGCAGTGGAGGCCGGTGCGCGTCCTCCTTCATCACCAGTGTGCCCAGGTTGTAGGCTGTAGGAGAGAGTGCGGCAACACAGACCGCCCATTTTTGCCTGGAGGAAGGAGATGTAGGGCGAGGGAATGTACTACTAACTGCTGGTGTATGTAGCACCCACGGCAACAATATCACCACCTACAACATCAACACCACCAACAACAACGCCAACACCGACAAGAACAGTAATAGTATACAGCAACAACAGCAACAGCAACAACAATAACGACAAAACCGAGTTGCAGCAATATTGAAAACAACGAACAAAGCTATATCAAGGATGATTAAAACAACACCTATAACTACTACTACTACTACTACTACTACTACTACTACTACTACTACTACTACTACTACTACTACTACTACTACTACTACTGCTACTACTACTACTACTACTACTGCTACTACTACTACTACTACTACTACTACTACTACTACTACTACTACTACCACCCTCATTCCATTTGCCCTAAATAATCTGTAACATACATTACATCGCCCCGTGTAAAAGCACAATGAGACACAACAAAAGACGATCGGAGAATAGACACAACAAGAGCAAGTAACAAAACACCTGTTACTCACAAAATTTATGCACGTATAAAGTTACAGAGCCAGCCAGCAGAGTCAGACCTTCACACAACCCTTCGTCTTGGTAACCCCTCCCTTTCCTCACCAAATCCCCAACACTCTCTCTCTCTCTCTCTCTCTCTCTCTCTCTCTCTCTCTCTCTCTCTCTCTCTCTCCAAATTTCGGGTGCTTTTTTTCCAACACCGCAATAACAATATGGAGACGTCACGCGAACTTCTGCTACTTATAACAATAATGCATTTTAAAAAAGAGAGAGAATCGAACGCATGGACAATCTGAAGAGGAACGCGTGTATCTCGTGGCGTGGCGAGGGGCGTTTGCACAGGGTAGTGGGACGTGAAGGAGGGAAGGGAAACTCACCTGGTTTTTATTTTTTATTCTTATTCTGTGCCTCGTTTTTTTTTAATGGTAACGTTCTGCAGTTCTTAATTCTGCACACAAGTTGAATATTATCAGAGAGAGAGAGAGAGAGAGAGAGAGAGAGAGAGAGAGAGAGAGAGAGAGAGAGAGAGAGAGAGAGAGAGAGAAAGCGATGAGATGTCTTGTTACCGGTGGGAAAGACAGAGAACGCTGAAGCATTAAGTGAAAATGTAACCAGAGAGAGACAGAGAGAGAGAGAGAGAGAGAGAGAGAGAGAGAGAGAGAGAGAGAGAGATGGGAGAAGATATAGATCTTAATTAACTTCGCCTTTAAGTTAATACGTAAAACAAGAGAGGAAAACAAAATAAATAACAACTTTACATGAACGGAGGAGAGAGAGAGAGAGAGAGAGAGAGAGAGAGAGAGAGAGTTAAGAGAGCAGAGAGACAAGGGAGGGAAGGAGGGACAAGATACAAGGCTAGATTAACACCCCCTCGCCTTCCTCGTGTCTGCAGAAGGGACATGTAACTGGAGGATTCGGTGACAGTACAAGTCTCGGTTTTGGTGACTAAGATTCTCGATATTTCGGCTTTTATGGTCCGTCCTTCTGTGTCTTCCGAACAAGAGGACCTTTGTAATATTTTTTTTTTTTCGATGTTTTACTTGTTTTTCTATCCAAGAAAATAAGTGTAATGTTTTTTTTATGATTGTTTTGTTTTTTAAATAATTTCTTTTGTTTTCTAAAGGATCAGTGTAATTAAAACAAAATTATGTATATTTTTTAGGTCACTTTAGTTTCATAAAAGAATAGTTTTTTTTTTTCTCTCTCTTTCGCGATATATTTTTCTTAATCTGTTTTATCCAAGCCGAAAGACAATGGAAGTCTATTTTTCATTTTTTTCTTTAATGGGAGATTATTTCAATTCCTCGAAATGGACCAAATATTTCATTAATGTCATGTCGATAGTTTTCCTCTTCCCTTAGACCTCTGATTGCCTCACGGTGGTAATTGTGACGGGTGCTATCTTTAATTCGCGCCTCAACCCGGATTCTCGAGGTGTGCTATCTTCAGTGTGAGACGCAACCTGTATTTACGACGTGGATCATCTTGGAGTCAATGTACAACCCCACACTACACACCCGATGCGTGAGATCTCCTCGCAGCGCAGGCACCAAGAACTTAAGATTGTCTCTCTGTTCTGGATTCGAGCCGCGTATCAAATAATTCTTCTTGTCGACACCTCTGTGAAAAGCGATGGCTGCGCAGGGTGTGGCAGGGCGACCGTGAAGTGCCGGGGGCTTGTAGGGTGCGGAGGAACCCACTGCCCTGCCAACGGTACTCGTAAAAGCGCATTGGGAAGCTTTCACAACGGTAGCTTTTAGAATACATTTATTGCATGACTTGGAATACCTGCAATGAATGAGAGGTACTTGTAACAACGCTAATCAATAAGAATTTTGCTGCGGTATCTTTTCAGAAGAGTTTTATTTAACTGTTAGGAATAATTATAAAGGACAGAGAATATGTGTATATAGTTATGGTTATATATATGTTTTTAGCGGTACGTCTTTATGGATACTTTATACACCGCCAAAAATTACAAGTCTTGCAAAAGATAAATAAACACAATTATGATAATATTTTTGCCCCAACAACGGTACTTTCTAAGATACAGTTATTGCGTTATTTAGAATACATGCGAAACAAAGAACACAACCAGGAATTTTAATTATGATGGACAGTATCTCCTGCTACAATGGAGGCCCTGTTAAGTATTTAAACTTATACAGCTTCGCGACAAACTGCACCTCCCGCCCTTCTTTCTTCTCTCCCTTCCGACACAGGCAGCTGCGACAGACACAGAGGAGCTAAATTACTTGTTCAACCAACGTAATGACCGTCTTTGACAATTGAATGAATTACTGTCTGGGTACTGTGTGTGTGTGTGTGTGTGTATGTGTGTGTGTGTGTGTGTGTGTGTGTGTGTGTGTGTGTGTGTGTGTGTGTGTGTGTGTGTGTGTGTGTGTGTGTGTGTGTGTGTGTGGTCTGTCCTTTTTTGGATCTTTTTGAGACATATTTGAGAAATCCTTCTAATAAAAGGTAAACTTTCAGACATAAATGAAAAGTTGTGAATAACAGGAAGAAAGTCTTACAAGACAAAGGTGAGAGAAAATTCTAGAAAGGAGAAAGAGAAGAACAATTTTTTTTTTGATACGCAGAAAAAAATCCTTTGGAAACAAATGGAAAGACCTTTCAGTAAATTATATATATATATATATATATATATATATATATATATATATATATATATATATATATATATATATATATATATATATATATATATATATATATATATATATATATATATATATATATATATATATATATATATATATATATATATATATATATATATATATATATATATATATATATATATATATATATATATATATATATATATATATATATATATATATATATATATATATATATATATATATATATATATATATATATATATATATATATATATATATATATATATATATATATATATATGTATAAAGAAAGAGAGAGAAAAAAAAAGACATGTAAGATCGAGAAAACCTTTAGGAAACCAGAATTCTTCGATATTGACGGGGAAAAATCACCAATAATCTATAGAAGAAGCAGCGGGAGGTGGGGTGTAGGTGCCGAGGGGCCTGTGCGCGTCACGGGAGAGGATGGGGCCAGTGGGGAAGGCCCATGAGAGGAGAGGGGTCTCCGTCCGCCAGCGTCCGCTCTCTCCTGTTTACCTGAGAGACGTCGTGACCGAGGCGCGGTGACGTTACGGCCACTGTTTTTAGTAGGCAACCCTGAACTTGCTCCAGAAAAGTTCCTTCCATTTTTGAACGTGTCGAGTCTTGATCAGTTCCACTTGGATGGGCGGGACGGCGGGGCGGAGGGATGGAGGTGATGGGAGAGGGTCGAGGTACAGTTATCTCACCTGGAAATTCTCGAGGAATCCGACTAACAAAAACCCGTGTGCTGGGTGTGTGCCGCGTGTCCCTCTGTTATGGGTGATGCAGACCGGGCTGCAGGGTGCGGGGTGTGGAGAAGGCAGCCACGCCTCTCACTACTCAGGCACCCACTCCGGCATGACTGATCGAGCTGCACGCTAATTGCTGCCCCCCGCCTATCCACTGCACGAAAAAAAATAATTGTGAACTTCCATTATCAAGAGAGAGAGAGAGAGAGAGAGAGAGAGAGAGAGAGAGAGAGAGAGAGAGAGAGCTAGATATAACTAACACATTGGAAGAGATCAACCTGGATAAGAGAACGAACCAAAATTAGACATCATAGAAATAGTGTAGCATCAGAATTGAAGTGCAGGACTTGTCGCTGGCCGGGCAGATAGCAAGAGGAGCAAAAGGCTAATTGACCGCACCCCGAGTGATCGTAGGGGCAGTGGAGGGAAACCACACAAGAAGTACAGGGATGGGATTGAAAATTTTCAGACAAGATTTGTCAGAGATTGGCTCGGTGCCGTGATTCATGGAGGACAGAGAGGGAATATGTTCATCACTGTTTATGTGTTTCTTCGTAATGCTGATCATATATATATATATATATATATATATATATATATATATATATATATATATATATATATATATATATATATACATAACTTTTCCTTTAATCAAACAAAAAAGCATGCACATATAATTAGCTAAGTTGTTAACGCTCCTATCTCGTCCCTCACGCGCCAGCAAAACTGCACGAGGGATGTTCCGGATGACAGATAGTCGCATTAGTAAGTTATCAACCACCCATCCTCAGCGCATCACTGGCAAAGCAGGTCTTCTTTCCATACTGGTGAAAACCTTTGGGAGTTCCTCGTATTCAGGGTGCCACTCAGTCCTCGCGGCAATCGCTCTGCACGAATTAACTCTATATAGTAATGGAGTGTTTAGCTCTATTGAACTGATGACATTTACAGATTAAATTGTTATTGGTGAGGTTGTCAGTAGCATTATACACAACATCTCTTATACCAAGTAAACAAGTCTCTAAAATGGTGTGTGTGTGTGTGTGTGTGTGTGTGTGTGTGTGTGTGTGTGTGTGTGTGTGTGTGTGTGTGTGTGTGTGTGTGTGTGTGTGTGTGTGTGTGTGTGTGTGTGTGTATTTTCTGCTCATACCTGGTGCATAAAATAAACAGATGAAAAAGCAAAGTCTGTATAAATAAAATACATTCTTTTCGTCATGTCACTCTTGTTACAATGATTTAAAAATTAATAATCTCTCTCTCTCTCTCTCTCTCTCTCTCTCTCTCTCTCTCTCTCTCTCTCTCTTTGTGTGTAGTAGATAATGTTATCTATAATTAGGTGGCCTCTATGGGGGAAGGATTCACGCTAAGTTTGGGCAAGACCAGATAGACGGGGAGCGAGGCCAGTGGTACACACAATCGGCGGGCCCATCCTAATGAGAGACTACCGCCTGTTACACACGAGGCCGTTTTGTCGGCTGTCTCTGGCGACATGAAATCACCACTGATAGCAGGGAAACTTTTGGCTGCTGAACACACCACCAGGCCTGAGCTGACTGACTTAACACCACCACAGCTGAGAGTGGTGGTGATATTCTCATGCACCAACGTTAAGAATGGAGGTGTGAGCGCAGTAGGTTGTAAAAAAGTATGATTAAAGATTTTTGGTGTATGAGAAACGATGCATAGTTTAGAGAACCATGTAGGTGACAGATAAGTAGCCGTCACTCAACACCTCATGTGGATGATGGTTTGCTGGAGACTTTAGGTGGAGAGGAAAATGTTTAGTTGATAACCTGAGCTCTAGAATTTTTGTTAGTTGATATTATTGATTTGAAGTCCTTTTAAAAATATTCTTATAACATTTTGCCATAAACTTGTGTCGGTTCAGCTCAGCACACTTTGTAATAGAATAGAGAGTGCAGGACTGCCAGTAAGCTCCACTCCATTGTGTCAGCACTCTAGTTCACTCATTACGGTTCACTCATCACACTAATATAAACACTACTTTTACTTATAGCTGATCAGTAAAGGTCCGATGTCTCAAACTAATAAAAAGTTACAGTGATCAATATTAAATCAAAATTGTTTAATTCTACGATTGATTCAACTTTTATATATCTGAGAGGACTTGTTTGTTGCTTTGTTATTTGTATTATATTATCATTTCACCAGATTCATTCACTTACATGTTCTCTCTACTAATGGTTGAGTTAATCTTGCCCTCGAAGTCACCCTCACTCACTTCCTGTTCGCTTCGCTTCGCTTCACTGCCCTGCATATAAATTGCTTGCTAAGTGCATCGTGAACCTTGCGGCACCACACATTCAGCATTGCATCCATCACCGCTTACAGTTCAGGCAAATTCAAATGAACACTGTCATATTTTGGGAGTATTAGTGTAAATTTGTGCAACTTTTTTTCTGTGCTTTATTGAAAACGAGTCTCATGGTGGAAATCTTGCAAATGATACTACTAATATTTCTGCTGCTACAACAACAACAACAACAAGAACTACTACTACTACTACTACTACTACTACTACTACTACTACTACTACTACTACTACTACTACTACTACTACTACTACTACTAGTGCTTCTTCTTCTTCTTCTTCTTCTTCTTCTTCTTCTTCTTCTTCTTCTTCTTCTTCTTCTTCTTCTTCTTCTTCTTCTTCTTCTTCTTCTTCTTCTTCTTCTTCTTCTTCTTCTTCTTCTTCTTCTTCTTCTTCTTCTTCTTCTTCTTCTTCTTCTTCTTCATTTCATTTGTACTTCTACTTCTCACCACCACCACTACTACTACTACTACTACTACTACTACTACTACTACTACTACTACTACTACTACTACTACTACTACTACTACTACTACTACTACTACTACTACTACTACTACTACTTCTACTACTGTTCGCTTTATCAGTTTATTTCACATCGATGAGTCGCGCAGAGATGTGGTAGGTAATTACTATGCTACGACGATGACACCTTTCCTTATGTCTGTTTGGACGTCATTATGATCTCGTCGTGGCTCTAACAAAAGTAATCAATCAATCAATCATTCTCTCACTCACTCACTCTCACTCACTCACTCACTCAACCAATCAATCTCCGCATGAGTGAAGTTGAAAATACACAAGTATTCCGCCGTGGTTGACTGACTCTTTATGACTGAAGAACTCTCTCTCACTAATAAGGGATCAAGGTGCAGGGTAATGGGAGGAGGAGGAGGAGGAAGAGAGGGGGAGATAAAAGGAAGGAAAGAAGGACGCCCAGTCAAGACCAAGCAAAGAAAGTGGACCCAACGTTTTTAACGCTTAATTCCAAAACTCAGACGCCCGGAAGGAAAACAAAGATAAATGAAACTCGATGAGATAAACAACGCGAAAAATTTATAAGACGCTGTCGGAATTGAGGTGTCATCAGAAAGAGAGAGAGAGAGAGAGAGAGAGAGAGAGAGAGAGAGAGAGAGAGAGAGAGAGAGAGAGAGACTGTACAATATAATAAAAGGTAGAGTTTCATCCTTTCACTCCTCTCTTACTTTCTTTCTTTTTTTTTTTTTGACGCTTATCCGTCTCTCCGTCACCCAGTCCAACACCAACACGCCCTTACTTGTCCCTTTCTACCCCCACCATCCCACTCCTCTACCCCATTCCCTCTGTCTCTCCAATTTACCCTCCGAGACCACGACGCCTTGAACTTCGCTCCCTCCCCTGATACCCGTGTCTTCTCCCCTTCCACTCTCCTTCCTCAGTGTCTCCTTTTCCTTCCTCACCTCCGCCTCCGCTTGTACCCGACATAATGCAGACCCGGTTTTGACATTATCCTCTCTTTGTACATAAATTTGAGGTGTCTCTTGGCTTTGTTGGTGTGTGTGTGTGTGTGTGTGTGTGTGTGTGTGTGTGTGTGTGTGTGTGTGTGTGTGTGTGTTGGGGGAGAAGAAGGGAGTAAGAGATGTTTAGAATTGGGGTTTGGAGGGTGATGTGTGTGTGTGTGTGTGTGTGGTGGGGCTAGCGAGAATATTTGTGTTTATTTTAGCTATAGTTCAGTTATTGGTTCGTTAGTTATACCTCTCTCTCTCTCTCTCTCTCTCTCTCTCTCTCTCTCTCTCTCTCTCTCTCTCTCTCTCTCTCTCAAAGTTAATACGTGGAGTCCATTTTCTTTGTTTGTGAATCGCCTTAATCCCATTTTCTGTATCCCTAGACAGGTCGTGACGCGGAGCTTAGTGCGCACAACGATGAGAGGAGGAAAAAAAAAGGGGGCGGGGTGAAGATTCTCACGCCAGTGGTCCAGAACGGCTTGTATTTTGCTTCGTTGTTGTTGTTGTTGTTGTTATTGTTGTTGTTGATTGTGGTGGTGTTGTTGTTGCTGTTGTTGTTGTTGTTGTTGTTGGGGTTGTTGTTTTCTTATCATTATTATTATTATTATTATTATTATTATTATTATTATTATTATTATTATTATTATTATTATTATTATTATTATTATTATTATTATTATTATTATTATTATTATTATTATTATTATTATTATTATTGTTATTATTATTAATATTATGCAAAAGTTTATTTGGAAATCTTTATTTTTTATCCGTTTTTACATTGAGGTGTTGAAGTGTGTGTGTGTGTGTGTGTGTGTGTGTTTATGCAATGCAGTACCCTTCTCATAGACATACTTCTTTAGGGGATGTGTGTGTGTGTGTGTGTGTGTGTGTAATTCACTGTTTGATCTGCTGCAGTCTCTGACGAGACAGCCAGACGTTACCCTACGGAACGAGGTCAGAGCTCATTATTTCCGATCTTGGGATAGGTCTGAGACCAGGCACACACCACACACCAGGACAACAAGGTCACAACTCCTCGATTTACATCCCGTACCTACTCACTGCTAGGTGAACAGGGGCTACACGTGAAAGGAGACACACCCAAATATCTCCACCCGGCCGGGGAATCGAACCCCGGTCATCTGGCTTATGAAGCCAGCGCTTTAACCACTGAGCTACCGGGCCGTGTAGTGCGGGGGAGGCGGGTTAAGTGATGGAGCATTTGTGGGAGAGGGACAAGGGAAGGGGGAAACACTGGAGGTGACGACGCTGGGAAGGACTGGGGGGGAGTGTGGAAGAAGTGAGGGTGCCTGGGAGTGGATGGCTGGGGGATGGAAGAAGTGAGGGTGCCGGGGAGTGGATGGCTGGGGGATGGAAGAAGTGAGGCTGCCGGGGAGTGGATGGCTGGGGGATACTATAATAATAATGCACAAAGTCTTTCGTTTTCCACCATTTAACGAATAAAAAGCACTCGTGGATTTTTATTCGCATACGAATATATAAAAAAACACCTTAGAGAGAGAGAGAGAGAGAGAGAGAGAGAGAGAGAGAGAGAAAAAAAATCGCCATCTTTTGTTGACGCAGGACAGAGTGAAGTGAAGGAAGAATGAGGAATTATTTATATGAGATAGCAAGGGTAAACAAACATCCAGAGAGAGAGAGAGAGAGAGAGAGAGAGAGAGAGAGAGAGAGAGAGAGTCGTGTTGTAGTGTTTTCGTGGGTCTTCTTAGGCTACGCGTCAGGTGGTGGTGGTGGTGGTGGAATGACGATGAAGGAAATATAGAGATATGAAAAGACGGTGGAAAAGTAAAGGTGATGATGATGATGATGATGATGATGATGACGATGACGATAATGATAATACAAATAATGATAATAATAATAATAATAATAATAATAATAATAATGATAATGACGGTGATGATGATGATGATGATAACAATAATGAAAAATACTGAAAAATAATGAAGAAAAGCAGCAGCAGTAGTAGTAGAAGAAAGAGGAAGAGAAGGAGGAGGAGGAGGAGGAGGAGGAGGAGGAGGAGGAGGGGAAAGAATTTTTTAGGGAGGAAAGGGAGTGGTGAGGTGTAATGTAAATATAAAAAAAGATATGACGAGAGAAGGAGGAGGAGGAGGAGGAGGAGGAGGAAGTAGTGAAGTGGGGAAAGAAAAACGTGACGGGAGAAGAGGGATTGAGGTAAAGAGGGTGAAGTGAAGCGAAGAGGAGAAGAGGTGAAGAGAGGAAGAGAGAAAGAAAGGAGAGGGAAGGACAAGGAGGCTAGAGGCAATAAATAAATACATGGAAGAGAGAGAGAGAGAGAGAGAGAGAGAGAGAGAGAGAGAGAGAGAGAGAGAGAGAGAGAGAGAGAGAAGGAAACACCTCGTGGTGTATAACAGATGTAGAAACTGTCCTTATTTGTGTGTGTGTGTGTGTGTGTGTGTGTGTGTGTGTGTGTGTGTGTGTGTGTGTGTGTGTGTTTTGCATAAAGACCTTACAGCACAATAGCAACAAACCTCCTTCTCTTCTACCACCACCACCACGACCACAACCACCACCACCACCTCCTCCTCTTCCTCCTCCTCCTCCTCCTCCTCCTCCTCCTCCTCCTCCTCCTCCTCCTCCTCTTCTTCCACCACCTCATCCTCGTACTCAGACTTAAATGAAAAAAAAGGCAAAAAATATGAAAAAAAACTCCACACAACAGCCCACTCAGACCTGGAAAAAAAAAACTTGGGAAAAATAGCAATAAAAAGACCCCCATCAACGGGCCAGTAGGTGGAGTCTCTGTCGGTGCTTGGCCAGGAGACGCGGCTCGAGGCAGTGTCAGCCGCTGGGATCTCATTGGCTTACAGATGGGGGCTTTTTTCCTCTCCTTAATACCATCAGCGCTCACTGGACCTGTCCCCAAGATGATGCGGGGAGGCGGGGACGGATTAGCGGCAGGCATTCTCCGTTGTCATCCAGTCCGTGTGTATGTGTGTGTGTGTGTGTGGCAGTTTTTTTTTCTTGGTTTCTACGCTCAGGTATAAAGAAATATATGGATTTGAGTATTGGAAAAAAAAAAATGTCTATCTTTATTCTTACTTGATATGTGGAAGGGAAAAAAATGGTTGTGCTTTTGTAACTTTTTATTGTTTTCATTCTTCGTATCTTTGTGCTTGTATATACGCGTTTCGGTGTATTTTTTTCTGTTTCCCTATATGTATGCGTGTCAGTGTAGGTGTGTTCCTGTCCGTCTGGCTGAGGTGTCAAGGAGAGTCTAGAAGTGTTTACATTATCGACCATCACGCACTTCGTTTTCTTTACTCAGGCTCATTTTTTTTTCTCTCGGGCTCACGTTTGCCCATTTTCTGTGGAGGGGCGACAAACAGGTGTGTCCCGAAGGCGCTCTCCGTCACGTTCAGGTTTTGACACTCAATGACGCGACAACTTGGAACTTCTTTTGTTTCATAAGGGGCGTGACGTAGGCAAAAGACACTATTTCTCTGTTTGTCGCGGCTTTTTTGTCTAGCCTTCACACGGAATTTGTCTCTGTCCCAGGATACGACCAGGTAGCAAAACCCTTGAGAGTTTTAGCCTCGCGTCCTTGTTCTCTCTCTCTCTCTCTCTCTCTCTCTCTCCTCCGTTCTGTGAAGTGTGAGGGAAGAGTAAGTGACAGGTATGTTTGGAAATATATTGTCTTGAGTTATGCTGGTGGTCTTCATTTTCGTGTGTAGCAAGTTGTTCCTGTTTGTGGAGGTTGCGATTATAGGGAGAGTGATTCAAGGTAACAATTAGAAAGGACTTATTTTGCCCGGATTATAAGAAACTTTATCATCCAGCCTAATGTTCACTCAGTCATTTGTATCTTCGCTTATCCATCTAATCAGAAGGCCAGTCATTCGGTCCGCTGGACGCAGACTGAGCCGAAGACTGAGCAGACTGAGATATGAAGCGTAATTACACTGCAAGGCTGCCCCAAGTAGTGATGCCACAAAGCTACTGAATCTCATGTCTATATATCGAATGGGGATGAATACACGCTATTATGAACTGCTTTTGTATCAGAGGCTCGGCAAACACTATAAGAAGAACTACGTAGAGATATGATAGGTGAAGGAAGCTCCAGGTAGTTTTTATTTAGTCATTCATTTATCTAATTTTACTTTCGCCTTAATTGAGGATAATGTTGATTTTTTGAGCAGCTGTAGGGAACTAAAGAGAAGCATTAACACACATAAACAAAGATCAGTGTAGTTTCCAGCGTATCACCTATCAAACCAACTAACCTGCTAGTCAGCCGGTCATGCAAATCAGAAACTAGTCAGCCAGCGATACAGATGGATATCCTGTCAGCTAGCTAATCAGTCAGATAGACAGACGCCTGTAGCCAGTCAAGCAAGCAAGCAGACAGACACTTAACCAGCTCGCCAGCCCACCGGTGTTGATCTGAACTGGTCTTGCAAGAGTGGTGTTCCCTCAAGGTTCCTCAAAGCGACCAAGCTATATAGATACTTATTACGAAGATCTGGATTACTTTTCTCTCTCTCTCTCTCTCTCTCTCTCTCTCTCTCTCTCTCTCTCTCTCTCTCTCTCTCTCTCTCTCTCTCTCTCTCTCTCTCTCTCTCTCTCTCTCTCTCTCTCTCTCTCTCTCGACAAAACAACTATGCGTGAAGCTTTTTTTTTCCATTCTTCTTTTATATATTTTTCCCCCTCCACATTGAGTTTCGTGTTTTTAGCGAAACATGGGAGTCCTTTGCACCGTCTGACAATCACCGCTCGATTCAATTACGGCGTCCTTTATCACTAGGAGGAAAGGAGGTGGTCGGGGCCTTACCTGGGATTGTGTGGTGGGTCCTCAATCCCCCACGCCCCGCCACACCTGAGTTAGGCTCCATTACAGCAAAATGAAGGTAATTAGGTTTTGAAACTAATTCTGATTTGTAAAAGCGTGAAGGTTATTGGATTTCATTAAAGGGGGTCCGCGAGAGAGAGAGAGAGAGAGAGAGAGAGAGAGAGAGAGAGAGAGAGAGAGAGAGAGAGAGAGAGAGAGAGAGAGAGAGAGATTATTAAATAGACATCTTCCATTTCTCCCACTCTAAACCTGCAATGAAGAATCAACCGAATAAGAGTGGTTAGTAAGTGCTATACGAAAAATTCCCTACACAACATAGATAGTTTGATAATCCAGAGAGAGAGAGAGAGAGAGAGAGAGAGAGAGAGAGAGTTGGTAGGTCCGTGGGTGGGATTCGCAATTGGAACGCTTTCAATTAAATCCTTTTGAGCGGCGGGTCATTGTCGCCTCGCCTTCCTCCCTCACAATGCCCGAGGCGCTCCTAGGCTCCTGTTGTGATCTTCCGCTGTTCAAATGACTCCTACGCCTTGTTCCTCGCTCTCCCTTCAGTCCCTATTGCCCTTCACCTCCCCCCTTTCCTCCCCATCACCTTCCCGTTCCCGCCGTCCAGCCCTCTCGCCACCACACTGACGGAGACCACCTTGCGATTGGCAGACCCATTTAAGGAAAGGTGGATACGCGGCTCACGATACAGCGAACACGAATTGGATCTGTTGTAGTGTGTGTGTGTGTGTGTGTGTGTGTGTGTGTGTGTGTGTGTGTGTGTGTGTGTGTGTGTGTGTGTGTGTGTGTGTGTGTGTGTGTGCTTCATTATACTGTATACTTGGTTCAATATTGCAGGTATCGCTTTCATGTATCCGAACAGAATTATTGTTATTGTTATCATTATTATTATTATTATTATTACTATTATTATTATTATTATTATTATTATTATTATTATTATTATTATTATTATTATTATTATTATTATTATTATTATTATTATTGTTATTACTATATTATCATTATCATCATCATCATCATAACGAATACCTTTTCCTATCTAGAATCGTTGCTGCCATGTTTCTTTTTATACGAATGCATACTCGTACGTACTGTACATAGAGCAGCAATGATAGCAGCACATTGATAATGGTCGTGGTGGTTGTTGGGGTGTTGGTAATGATGACGATGATGATGATAATGATGATGATGATGATGATATATATATATATATATATATATATATATATATATATATATATATATATATATATATATATATATATATATATATATATGCATGAATATAAACACACACACACACACACACACACACACACACACACACACACACACACACACACACACACACACACACACACACACATTGTAAACCCCACCATCATTAACACCACCACAACCACAACCAGAACTACATTAACAGGACCTCCTTCGATCCTGATGAATGGTTCCCGTCCCGCTTTCAGTATCATTTCCACCACTAATGGCTCCCTAGCTTTCCTGCTCCCTCCTGCCCCACTTATCCTCCCTACACCATAGATATCTCAACACATCCATCGCTCCCTAACTCTTTACCTATGCCTCACCTTCAGCTGACCCCGTCACCACCGCCATCACCATCACCGCTGCTGTCTCACTACACTCTTTCATCATCAACAACAAATTTGATCGGAGTAATTATGACAAAATCGGCTGTACTGTGTTTTATATATTTTCTTTGTGTGCTTGTATTTTTTTTTCTTTCTTTTTGCGCACCGCCACCACCATCACCAGTATTCCCTTTTACATCTTTTCCCAACCAGGCACTGTCACATGCACTACATCAGTTTTCCATCTCCCCTCATCACTAATATCCTAACACCACCTGAATTCTCTCCTACTACAACTACACCACCACCACCACCTTCACCACCACCGCCATCATCGCTACCGTCGCCCTCAAAACACCACCATCCATCATGCCCAAGAATCCTCAACGAAACGCTTTAAAGGAATCGAATCCTCTTAAGACCTGACTCTGAGGAGGATCAAAACCCCCTCCCCGTCCTTCCCCGGACCCTGTCTCCTGATCCCCTTTGGCCAAGCAGACGGGGAGGGAGAGGAGAGGGCAGGAGGGGGGAGCAAAGGAATCAGTAGTCTATGAGGTAAAAGATACTGAATGCTACTGGCCGCCCGGTGATGCCTTTGTCGTGACGGTGAAGGATTCGGAATGTTTTGGTGGGAGGACCCGAGCACTGGTTTAGTGAAGGGTGAAAGAAAGGGTGGGAGGGTGAGAGACGTGGTGGGAAGGGGCGCTAGGATCTGTGGATGGGTGAGGGTGAGGGAGGGCAAGGGTGGGCAAGGGTGAAGGAAGGTTAAATGATGGATTCAGTGTCATAATTAATTCGATTCTTCTTTGGTGAGATGAGGTGAGGTTCCTTTGCCGGACTCTCTGGAGGGAAAGGAGGTAAGGAAATTGACTTTTCTTTATCTTTTTCCCTTTCGTGTTTTTATATTGTATCGTTTCCCAGCTTGGACTCTGCAGGTGGAGGGATGCATTGAACAAGACTTTCCTACCGTGACATTAGGTACGACTATATCTCTTTAGTAAGTTGTGAATAGGTTAGGTTAGTTACAGCAGTTTTAGTGGTATAGCCGTCACTCCAGGGAGCAGTTTTTGTCTTTATTGGTTTTATTCATAGTATTATTTTTAGTTTGTTTATTGTTACATGCATACATAGACAGATAGTGAATTTTCCCTATTCATTTATCATCTTCCGAATATTTCAACCGGTACAAAGGAAACTGCAGATACTAAAATACATAC